>NC_056733.1:1886572901-1886800401 GCF_019279795.1 Protopterus annectens | reverse complement strand
TAGCTAGTGTATACCATGGTAATATTTTAGTGTGTGTGTGTGTGTGTGTGTGTGTATTGTAATAAGTTGCAATATACAGTTCTCACAACAGTGAAATGATGCACATTCCCTTCTTTGTTATTTACAATTTTCTTCATTTAATTACAGGCAAACACCTTTGATATATACAGTCATATAAGTGCGTATAACTAATGGTCATATCCGTACGTGCATGTGTTTGCGTACAAATGGCCAGCATTATTTATCCACAGCCAAACTAGTTGCACTCCATTTGGTCAGGGGTGCTTTTCTAACTTGTTTATTTTTTCCGCAAGTAGGAAGAAAATGCTGCTACTGTGGTGCACCACTTCAAAGTTACTGTTGCAGCACCATATAAGGATCAACTTCTAGGTCCTCAGCTCAACTCTGCCCATGATCTACACAATGAATTAATATGACGACTAAGCCAAAAGAACATCAGTCTTGAATGTTTGAAAGAATGTAATGGCTATGGTGACAACTGACATATAGCAGGAAAAGAAAATTATGTGATCAGAGTGAGCCCACTCAAGACGTTCTGGATGTAGCAGGTATTTTTTTTATGTTTTTAAATCTTGGCAGGCAACCAGACTTTATGAGCTGGGCAGCCTGGACAAAACATATACATAAAGTTATGTTGGAATAATGGAATATCTTACACTGTGACATGCTACTGACTGCTTGTGTGAAACAGATTTGAGATACATTTCTGTGGCCATTGTTAGTTTTTACTTTATTGCAGTCAGATATCTAGGATGTACACAGTCAAAAACTGATTATAAGTGCTGTGCAACAGAGGAAGACCTATCCCCTTCTATTGTCTGCTTCAACACTCAATCTAGCTTTGTAGAATTAATGGGAGTTATATGAAACAAGTGAATATTTTATGGTTCCTGGTTATCATGTGTATGAAACACAGTTGAAAAACACTGTGGCCATTTTATTGTTATTACATTTAGACATATGAGGTGTTTACAGACAACAATCTGGCTGTAGCTGATGAATTTCGTGGCTGTCTGTGGTTGAAAATGATTGACAGTGATGCTGTTTGCTTAAGTTAAACAGTCATTATTTCTGGCTTTCCAGGGATAATGTGCATTTGTGTGAAGAAAGAATAATTTACTATGACTACATCTGGGTTTCCCCGGACACGTCCTCTTTTTGGGCTCCTGTCCAGGCATTTTTTAAAAATTCTGTAACCCGGACAAATTGCAGAATTTTCAAAAACCAGACGTCCCTATTTTGGCGGGATTGTCCTGGGATCGGCAGTCTGATCCCAAGTCATGCACTGCCAGTTACAGTCCTAGCAAAACAGCCTCCTCTTTGTTTTTTTTTTTTTTTTTTTGGTCCATATACCGGTATACTCGCCAATCAAAAAATTGCAAAACGGAGCTCTGTTCAATCCGGAACTGCTTGATGTTCTGCATCGAACAGAGGAGGGTCCGCTGTGCAAGTTTTTGATTGGCTCGTATACCGGTATACGAAACACGGAGCTACTTTTGTCCGGAACTGGCCAGTCAAGAATATGGCAACCCTAAGAGGACAAAAAAATATTTTTTGTCCTCTTTTTCGTATTACCAAATATGGTAACCCTAACTGACTGACTACTGTGTGCCGCTGTGAGATCAGAGCTGAAACACATTAATGTTTCTACTGTTTATATTACAACTAGAGATCTGAAGCATACACAGTCAAACACTTACTATAAATGTGGAGTATGATGCAGCTATGCATGAAAAAGTACAGTTTTGTACCTACCATAAATGTAGATGTTCGAGGATCCACATTGCTGCAGTCCTAACTATTGGGGTAGTCCGCTGTCCAGTCGGCCCGAATACCAAAGTATATGGCTGACGTCGGTCAGGGCGCATTAGACTGACGTCAGTACGTCAGGGTACTAATGCGCATGACCGACGTCATATCCTCAGTCTTTTCTTGCCCCAGATGTCAGAAGACCCTGAAAAGATAAGGCCAAAAACCAAAAACTCCCAACATATCTGCACCAAAATATATATATATATATACAAAATATACAAAATTAGCAGAATATAACCTCACCTACACAACCACCCCTAAAGACAGAGGGGAAGGAGGGAGGGTAAATTGGACTGCAGCAATGTGGATCCTCGAACATCTACATTTATGGTAGGTACAAAACTGTACTATGTTCTTCATTCCACATTGCTGCAGTCCTAACTATTGGGTAGAATCCCAAAGCAGAGGTAAGGGAGGCTGGCAAATCATAAGGAAGCAGGAGCTGATAACATGCCTTGCAAAACAGCTGTGGCAAAACCAGCCCTAGACTTAGAGTAGAGAGGAAGGTGGTAATGCTTAGAGAAAGTATGCACTGAACTCCAAGTAGCTGCCTCCAAAATATCCTTAGTTGCCACCCCTTAAAAAGCTGTTGAAGTGGCAGTAGCCCTAGTGGAATGAGGCCTAATCCCAGCTGGAACCTCCTTGCCATGATGGGAATAACAAAATGCAATGCAAAACCCAATCCACCTAGAAATAGTTTGTTTTGACACAGGCTTGCCCTGAGAACTCAAAGCAAAAGAAACAAACAACTGCTGAGACTGCCTAAAATCCTTAGTCCTGCTCAAATAATAACGCAATTGCCTGTGTACATCTAAAGTGTGCAAAATCTTTTCCCCTTTATTTTGGGGATCTGCATAAAACGTAGGCAAATGAATAGTTTGGTTTAAAGCCACACTAGAAACCACTTTAGGCATAAAGGAAGGATTAGTACGTAATGATACCCTATCCTTATGAAAAATCAAAAAAGGCTCAACCGCCATAAGGGCCTGTAACTCAGAAACCCTTCTTGCAGAAGTAATGGCCAACAAAAAAGCAGTCTTCCATGACAAATATTTCAGTTCAGCAGTAGCTGCAGGCTCAAAAGGTTGTAGAGTAAGTTTCTCCAACACAAAATTGAGATTCCAAGCAGGAGTAGGAGCTCTACGTGGGGGTCTTATATTCTTTGCCCTCTAAGAAATTGCTTGAACAAAGGATGTGAAAACAATGGTGGGTCACAATCATAGTGAGCTGAAATTGCTGCAGCATGAATCTTAATGGAAGAGAAAGACAAACCTTTGTCCAATAACTCAGTAAGATATTGAAGAGCCACACTCAAATTAGGCTCTGAAATCTCCAAATTCTTTGCTGCAGTCCAAAATAAAAATCTCTTCCATTTTTCTGCGTACACTTTCCTTGTACTAGGTCTTCTGGCTTCCATAATCACATTTAAAACTTGTTGAGGAAGTTGAGACCTGCTGTCTTTCAAAACAGAATATGCCAGGCTGTTAGATGAAGAGAGTGAAGCTTGACATTGAGCAGACGACCTTCCTTCTGAGACAACAGATGTGGAATCAAGGGTAAAGGCCATGGAGGCGTCTTTACCAGACTCCTCAGTAATGGGTACCAGTGCTGCGAGGCCAATCTGGAGCTATTAAAATCATCCTTGGCTTGTCTTGTCTGACCTTTAGAAGCACCTTTGGAAGAAGAGGCAGAGGTGGAAAGCATACACATGAAGATTTTTCCAACTGAAAGAAAGAGCATCCACTTTCCAAGCTGTGTGATGAAACCTCTTTGTGCAAAACTTTGGCAGCTGGTGGTTTAGTGGAGAAGCGAACAGATCTATGTCTGGAGTTCCCCAGGACACTGTCAACTTTTGAAATACATGAAGATCCAGTTTCCACTCGTGGGGATCCATGATTTGTCTGCTTAACACATCTGCTAAGGAGTTCTGTGCTCCCGGCAGAAACCTTGCCTGAAGAGTTAGTTGCAAGCTTAGCGCAGTCTCCCATAAAATCATTGCTTGCCTGCACAATGGGTAAGAATGTGTTCCCCCTTGTTTGTTGATGTACCACATGACAGTTGTGTTGTCTGTTAGAATCAACACCTGCCCTGGAAGAAGTAACTCCTTGAAAGCCATTAATGCAAACTGGACTGCTAACATCTCCTTCATGTTGATATGTAGATGCTGTAGTCTGGCAGGCCACTTGTCTTGTATCCACTTTCCATTTAGATGAGCTCCCCAAGCAATTTCTGAGGCATCTGTCGTTAGAATTTGACTCGCCTCTGGCCGGGTCACAGAGAGTCCCTTGTTTAGGTGACATTCCTGAGCCCACCACAAAAATTCCTTTTGAATGCAAGGTATTATTTGAATGACAGTGTCCAAATCCTGGCAGTGCTGTGTCCATACATTTTGAGATACCATTGTAGCTTCCTCATATGCAGTTTGGCATTGGGAAGCACCAGAATACAAGATGCCATGAACCCTAAGGCTTGAAGGACTGTCCTTGCAGTCAGCCCGGACTGAAGAGATAGTTGATGGAAGTAACTGGAAAGATTCTTTTGTTTGTCCGGGGTTAAAAAGGCCATCTGGGCTGCTGTATTCAGTCTCACACCCAGAAAGCACATGTCTTGAGAGGGTACTAGACTGGACTTTATTTCGTTCACAGAATACCCTAGGCATCTTAGCACTGCTATGACATATTCCAAATGCTGTAGAAGGTCTTCCTTTTCTTGAGCCAGAATCAGGCGATCGTCCAAGTAAGGATAGATTTGAATTCCTTTTAGCCTGAAGTAAGCTATCACTGGAGCCAGAACCTTTGTGAATACTCTGGGCGCAGTAGATAAGCCAAAGGGCAATGCAGAGAACTGATAATGAGAATTTCCAGCTCGAAAACGCAGATACTTTCTGCAACTCAGTCTTATAGGCACATGAAGGTAAGCTTCCTTGAGATCTAAAGTTACCATCCAGTGATCCTTGCCCAGCAGAGGTAAAAGCTGTTGTAACGTCAACATTTTGAACTTGGGAATGTCCAGATAAGTGTTGAGGATAGATAAATCCAGAACTGGTCTCCACGTGTTCCCCTTCTTCGGTACTAGGAACAGGCGAGAATAAAATCCTAGGCCCCTTTCTGGCACAGGAACCGGCTGAATGGCCCCTATTTGGAGTAACTGAGAAATTTGCTTGTGAGCCTCTTGTCTTTGTAGAGGAGGAATGTCTGGCATGCCTTTGAAAGGAGGCAAGGTATGGAAATAAAACCTGTAACCGTGGTGAATGATATCCAGAACCCATTTGTCTTGGGTAATGAAATCCCAATTTTCCTTGAAAAGAGACAGTCTTCCTCCTAGAGGTGCCGCCAGGCGAGAAGGTACTGGCAGCTGAAAAGGCAGGTCATTGGGTCTGCTTACGAAAGGACTGACCCCTGCCCTCACCAGAAGTCTGAGCAGGTGAACTCCCTGCCCTAGGCCTAAAAGCACCTTGAGCTCTGCCCCTACCACGTCTAGACCTACCCCTAGACTGGGAATCATAAGCAGGATAAGTCCATCCCTTAGCAGGCCAATTTCTACTAAACTTCGGAGGCTGCACCTGCAAAAAATCCTTAACAGTTTGCATAGACTTAGCCTTGTCCTCCATCTTCTTTAAAACTGCTTCCACAGGCGAACCAAACAACACATCAGACTGTAAAGGAGCATCCAAAATCCTTGTCTTAACATGCTCAGCTAAGTTCTGATCTCTCAACCAGGCGTGCCTCGAAGAACAGAACCAGTGGCAGCCACCCTGGAGGAGGCCTGCACAGCATCAAAACCACATTGCAAGGAATGTTTACCCACTTGTTCAGACACATGAACTAAATCCTGCAACTCTTTACACTCAATACCTTCCGCCAGAGCATCCACCTTAGATTTCAACTGTGAAAGAAGATAATTCTGATATTTTAACATGTGAAACTGACAATTCAACGCCCTCATGGCTAAAGTGGAAGAAGTATACACTTTCTTTCCCCATCTATCCAAAGCCCTTGCCTCTTTATCAGGAGGGACAGGATTTTTAACAACTGAGGCCTTCACACCTTTAGGCCCCTGAGAGACAGTTTCCAGGTCTGCCCTAGGACTCTTAGAAAGATACTTATGAGCTTCAGGCACCCTATAATACCTATCCGGTTTAACTGGGGCAGGAGGCAAAGAATCAGGATTCAGGGAAGCCTCTGCAAAAACATCTTCCACTACATTCAAAACAGGAGGTATAGCTAAAGGCCTGTGCTGGGGTAAAAACAAGAATTCCCTAAGCCTTTTCCTGGAATCAGAGAAATCTTGACCTTCCCATTTAAAATGCTCCCTCATGGAATGCAGAGTCTCTGAAAATGAAAAATCCTCAGGAGGGGAAGCTGAAGGAGTAGAATCATCCACATCAGAATCAGAATAAGGAGGGTACTCCTGCAAGTCTTCAGCCGAAGACTCAGAAGCCTCCGAGCATTGCTCAAAACTCTCAAACTCAGACTCCACCCTAGGCCTCTTATCAGGAGGGGGCATAGAACCTCTTATCATAGTAATCAAATCCTCTGCCATTTTAAGCATATGTTTCTTAGGCAAAGACCCTGAAGTACTAGGAGAAACCCTCACTGAAGCAAAACTCGGCCTGCCCCTCAAAGAAGCCTTGGAAACAGAAGGGGAGGCTCTGACCACCTTAGGAAGAGAGGGAAGAACAGCCACCTGAGAAGCCCCCTCAGCCTGGCCTACTTCCTGAGAGGAAACATCCTGTAACAGTAAAGTCTCTCCCTGAGACTCCAAAGAAACACCTGGCAAAACCTCCGGCTCCACTGAGCCCTCTAAAGAGCGGCCGCGTGGGACTGTCGGTTCTTCCACTCTAGGCTTTGCTGTTTTGTCCTTGCGTTTTAGCGAAGCGCCGGAGCATCCGGCGGCATTTTATAATTACAACGCTTCCCAAACACTAACCTGGCACAGTCTAACCTTCTCTTAATAGTGCGTTTGTTAAATCTAGCACAAGAGCGGCATCCAACAACGTCGTGCTCAGGCCCTAAACAAGGTATACACAAAGTATGGTAATCCCTATGAGGTATCTGTTTCCCACAAGAAATACAATTATTCACTTTTTCTGACATCCGGTTAAATACTGAGGCAAGAAAAAACCAAAATATTCCCCAACGGGGTACTTAGCCAACTTTGATTCGGTCTGAAACTCTGGCTTCAGAAACTTTCAGAACGCCAACCTGCACTCGCAAAATTGCTTCTGCATCGGACCATGCGGCAAAAAAGACTGAGGATATGACGTCGGTCATGCGCATTAGTACCCTGACGTACTGACGTCAGTCTAATGCGCCCTGACCGACGTCAGCCATATACTTTGGTATTCGGGCCGACTGGACAGCGGACTACCCCAATAGTTAGGACTGCAGCAATGTGGAATGAAGAACATCTGACTTTCAGTCCTGTCATTTGAGCCATTTAGACAGTCACACATTCTCTCTTTGCATAACTGTGTATTTGTGTAATGCAAGATGAAATACATTACTGAGACACTTTTTGTGTGAGGAAAGTTGAAACACATTACTGGGGCTATTTAATTCACAAATTCAAGCATCTGACATGTACATAGTCAACACACTGGCTATAACTCTTGGGTAAAGTGGCTGACAGAAACATACACACAGAGTCTCCTGGATCTGATAGCTAAAGTGATTTATCTGGAACAATCCTTTATACTCTGTTTCTTTTGATAACTTCCTGGAATACCTTAATCCACCACCACCACCTTTCCTTATGTAACTTATTTCCATACCCAGTTTAACCACACATACGTTTTATCATCTCTACACGTTGTTTTGAAATGCTGCCACTGTCTATTTCCTCTTCTTTCTGAGGTGCTAGAACTATGAGGATATCCTTGAACTCCCACATTTTCACTTCAACCAACATCCAGGTCTTCAGCCTACTCTCTGTTGACCTTACAGTTTTCTGACTCTTTCACTAAGACCGAGTTTGCAATCTCCAATTTCAACTCAGTGCCCTCTCCTTGCTGGAAAGAAGTCTGAGTTGCATGCTGATTACTCATTTGGGGGAACTTGTGACCATCTCTCTTGGGGAACCATGTGTTGGCCACCCTTAAGCCGTTTGTCATGCAGACGTCTGGAGACAGCCTCTCTTTCATCATTCTTGCTCTCCCAGCCAAATTAATCCAGGTAATCCTCATATCTTGTTCTGTCTTTCCCGACAAGAGCATTCAGGTCAACCACTTTCAAGACAAACTCATTTCTGTCTCACTTTATTGAGGATATCCTCCAACTGCTGCCTGAATGCCCTCTCTTCCCACCTGCTCTGCTATGGAGCATAGGCTGAGATCATGAAGACTGCACTATCTTGCCATAAGTCTGTTCTAATCATATGCCTCATTGCCTTCAGAAGATTCTCTCTTTTTCTTTCAATTCCCATACCATTTCTAGTCAGCCACCCCCTGTAAACGCTGGACTCTGGGTCAACAGAACAGACTTTGTGGTTCTGCCACTCCATCTTGTTTCCTGCACACATAGAGTACCCAGTCTCCTCCTTACCACTTTGTTATCCACTTCCAAACTGTTTCCTGCCATTGAATTTCTATTTAGTGTAGCAATCCTTAACTCATTTTTGCCAGGTTCATTGGTTTTATATGCAGCTTTCACTGAAAAGAGCTAGCCCCCAAGTAACCCAACCTGGCCAGCAACTTACTGAACAAGGGCTGCAGGGCATTATGGCAGGCACACAATGACCAACAGGGGCACACACACAGACCACCTCCACCATCAGCATGGAACCCTGGCATTGGTTGGAGTAAGCTAATACTAAAACTGCATAATATCACTTACAACACTAACTGAACAATATAGAAAAACAAAACACACTTCTGTATAAAAAATATCTAAAGTTAACCATAACAAGTTCTTTAACCATCACTAAGTGAAGCTATACCCATTTGGAACACAATAATAAAATAATCACAGTTACCATACCATTGAAAACCTAGTTAGTAACTCATGCAAATATGAAGTGAAATTTTGAGGGTCCAAACCTATACACATTATCTCTCTACTTGAAAAATGGCAGCATATGTTATTATTATAAGCTAAGATTGGAGGAAGATGAGGCTTAATGATTTAAAGTTAAAACTGAAAGAGAAAAATAGAGATAATCAGACAGTGATGTATAATCAATCAAAAAAGGAAGCCTCCAGGAACAGTTTTCCTGTGGAAATCTGGAAATTTGGAAGTAGAAGACTGACAAAAGATCTCGAAGGCTTTATTTTAATAAAGGGGGGTACCGATAACTTGGAAGAAAGCAGTAGTACTAAAATAGAGTAAAGATCCTTCAGATCTGGCTTCATATTGATCCATTTTGATTGATCAGCTAAGAAAATGGTAAAAATGTTACCAAAATTTATAGATATGGATCAGCATGGTTTTGTGGAGGGCGGGCAAACATCTGACAATATTAACAGAGCAATGATGATCTACAAGGAATGGTGCTGTAAAAAACACTGCTACAGTTGGGGAGTCTTTATGTACAGAAAGCATATGAAAAGGTCAGATAGAATATTATGAGTAGGGCACTGGTAACATATACATTTCCTGACAAAATAATAGGATTAATAAGTATTACATACGAAGGGCCGCAGGCAAGAACTACGATGAGAGGGTTCCTCGCCGAGAAGCTATTTGAACAGAAGAATCAGGCAGGGATTTCCTACTTTCTTACTGTTATCTGCTTTATATTTAGAGAATAAGGGATTCTCAACAATGACCACCACCAGTACTGTTAGCAAACAGGGTGTTGGTGGAAATCGAGCTACTGCTGGCCGAAGGAGAAGATGAGGGGGATGCAGAGGACAGGATGAAATGGAAACAGATGATACGCTGTGGCAACCACTAACGGGAACAGCCAAAGGAACAAGAAGAAGAAGAAGACAAATGAAGATACAACTAAACAGACTGAGCTACTGAATGAAGTTCTTAAACAGCAAACTGCTCAGATTGCTGCACTTGAAGACTCTGTATCTGATATAAATTACAGGATAACAGAGAGAAAAATACTGATTTTCTTCTTCAAGAAAACATCAAACTCACAGAGAAAATTGATGACATAGAAAGCAGAGCCAGGAAGAATAATATAAGAATCTATGGCATCCCAGAACAGATGGAGAGGGACAATATGATACATTTCTTGACCATCTGGACACCCAATACATTAAAAATGCCAGAAGTACTATCCTTCAATATTGAGAGAACACACAGATCACTAACTACAGTTTCTCCAACTAGTAAAATTATTCATCCCAGATGTATTACTGTAAAATTCATCTATAGTCAAGACATTGTTTTAAAAACTGTCTGGTCTCTGGCTCCACTGAAATAGGAGACCAAATCATCAAATCCGATAATGACTTTTCCTCCATTGCAATTTCCAAAAGAAAAGCATGCATCTCATTAATAAATTCTTTGAAAAGTGGCGCTTAAAGTACAACTGACTTTCCCATCAAGAATAAGACTGTGTTAACCAGAAGGAAAGAAAACATTTGACACCCTTGAAGAAGCTTCTACACATGCACAGAAAAAGAATCTTTTAAAACAACTTGAACCCATGGACTTGTATTTTAACTTGAAAATACAAGCGTCAAAAATTGGACAACTAAAGAAATGAATCTAGAGACAAAATATTTTTGATTTTTCTATTCTTATAAAATAAATATCTTGTTTCAATTAAGTTGGATCTACACACAAAATGTATGTAATATTTTCTTTCCCTGATAATATGCTTATAACAATAGAAACTTCTCAACCATTATATATTATACAAATAAGCAAAGAAGCAAGCAAATAATCACACCGCAAGAGGTAAACGTGGTGCTGGCCAAAGCAGACAAGTAGAATAAAATAAAAATATATACGGACAGTCCACGAACCAGGCAGATAACTCAAGAATCCAATTTACAAAAGTAAAAAACTGTTTATTAAAAAATGGTAAGTGCTTCCACACACAGCTTCATCAGACCATGAAAACAACAAATTGGTCACAATTAATTTAAATGCATTTCATTAACCAATCAGCTCACATACACTTAAACATTCATTTAAAGTGAAATCGCAAATTCACTGAGGCATCAGTGTCAATACATGATAGTATATGCTCAGTATAAAATATACATTTAAACAAAAGAAAATAAATGGGGCTATTCGTATTGAATCAAAATTCATGAAATATATATTAAACAAGAATAAACATATGATATATGAATGTATATATCAATGCTAATGTACTAACAACATCTAAAAATAATCAATATGCATATATCATATACATTTGCTTAGCTAAAGGTTTCCTCTACTCCCATGTGGATTTAATAATACTTTTATAATGGTATAAACCATATAAATTCAACATGAGATATGTATTGTATATAAAATATGAGACATAAAAACACATACAAATATATATGTCCGTGGATGTTGCATCAAATAGGTTCATAGGTTGGTACTAGGCTATCTGCCTGAAGGCATTTATAAGCCTAGCCAGAATGTGTTAGCTTTTGCCGCCCCCTTAGATTAGTTCCCTGTGCCTCTGTCCAGCAGAGCCACTGAAGTGATCCCCGAGGTAAACTTTCTGTTTCCCATCCACTCATCAAGGTTTCTTTTGGAGAGTGTTAGCGAGGAGCTCTGCCTAATGTAGACTGGGATCTTGTTCCACAGCATGGGAAGTCTCTGGGACAGGAATCTATCCCTCCAGCACATCCTATTTCTTGTTGTGGTGAGGTTTAGATCCCTACAGAGTGTGGTTCGAGGGGATAAGGTTTTCTTTAGGTGGAGCATGTCCATCAATTCTGGGTTGGACATGGCCTTGTATGTCAGGCAGAGATCTCTAAGTACGCGGTATGCAACCGAGTACAACTGGAGTTTCTTCAGTCGAGCTGCACAGGGCATCTGTTTGAGGTCAGTGATCCTCTTGGTGAGGTACCTCTGTGGTCTTTCCAGCTGTTGCAGATGTCTTGTAAGCTACATCCCAAATGGGGTGTTGTACTCTATGATGGGTCTGATGAATGATGACCAGATGGGCACAATGACCTCTTTTGATCTGGTTGCAAACCCTTTTGTGATTAGGTGGGCCACGTAGAAGGATTTTCTAACCACTTTGGCAATGTGGTTATCGAAGGTAAGATTACTATCTACTTGGGTCCCCAGATTCCTTACTATGTCTTCCGTATTTAGGGTACTACCACCTATGTGGTAGTTTGTGTGTACTTTGTTTTTTTCCAAAGGGGATGACTATGCACTTTTTGGCATTTAGCTTGAAGCCATGATTTTGACACCAGGTATCTGTCTCAGTGAGACCCTTTTGGAGAATGTCTGTGTCAGTTGGAGAGTCAATTATAGCCCCTAGTTTGCAGTCGTCTGCGAACTTGGTCAGTCATAGTCCTCCTGTGCTTGCCTGTACCTCTGACAAGTAGATGCCAAACAGGAGGGGTCCTAGGACTGAGCCCTGAGGAAAGCCACTTGTAACCGGTTTACAGTCAGACCAAGCTCTCGCAACTCTCACCATGTGGGTTCTGTCCATGAGCCAGTTGGCAACCCATCTTGTGACGTAGGGGTTTATGTTCAGGCTGGTGAGCTTGTCTGTAACACCAGAATGGGGAATGGTGTTGAAGGCCTTACTGAGGTCTAGGTAGGCTGTGTGTACTACTTTTCCCTCGTCTACAGCCTTGGTAACTGTCTCAAAGACATCCACCAGGTTTAGGAGGCATGATCTGCCCTTAACAAAGCCAAACTGGGTAAGGTCCAGTGTTTGGAGGTTCCCAATGTCTCTGTTAATGAGTTCCATGATGATGCGCTCCATAGCCTTGCAGACCAAGCTAGTCAGGCTTATAGGGCTTAAATACATAGCGTTATATACATCAAAAGAGAATAAATAACTCATAAGTAATGTATATATATATATATATATATATATATATATATATATATATATATATATATATATATATATATATATATATATATCATAGACTATAAATAGTACACAGACTTTCAATGTGCACATGATGTTCAACATTATTTAACTGAGAGTTTCCTTGACTTCAATATGAGCTTAATAAAAGCCCTCTCATTTAAGCCCACCCCTCCATCGGTTCTAAGCCTTAGAATCCATTTGACTTCTTCATTTTCTGTCATATTCCTAATGTCACCCTCACATATGGTGGGCGTCACCTATAAATTTAAAGCTATAGTGATTACCTTGTGTCATGACATGTTTAGATAAAGCGTTGGCAGAAGACTTAACCCTAACACTGTATATATGTTCTCTCACTCTCTCTCGGAGTAAATGATCCGCCTGGCCAACATAAAAGGACTCACATGTCACACATCTCGAAGGATAGACCACATGTGATGTCCTGCAGTTGGCACTGATTTTAAACGTAAATCGTTGACCTATATCTGGGTGTATAAAAAGTTCTGTAGTGTCAAGATAGTTGCAAAATTTGCAACTACCACAGGGATGGGTACCAGGTATACTGTTACTAAATGCATTATTACCCTCCAGATAACATAGTAACCTTTTAAGGTTGTGTTTATTTTTAAATAAGAAGGTGGACTGATCTCCCACTATCCTCCTAACATCTGAATCTGTAGTCAGTATTCGCCAATTCTTTCTAATAACATCAGCAATAGGTCTGGCATCCAGGGTAAAAAACATGAGTACCTTCAAGGTAGTTTGAGGTGGTACAACCATTGGGTGATTCTCAACATCAATTCTGGGTGAATAATAGGGTCTAGCCCTACCCATTCTCAGATGGCTCAGTCCTTCTAAATTCTCTATTTCAAATGGACAATAGCCCCTAGCAGCTAACCTGTCTTTCAACCCTTCCAGTTCTTGATTAAATCCTTCTTCTGATGCATTCAGCCTTGAAACTCCCATCCCTGTCCTCTTGTCACATTCCTGAATGCATATTGGGGATGCATACTGCTCCTATGTAGCAGGGGGTTCCTATAGCATTTTTTCCTATACACATCTGTGTTAATCAACCCATTGTCAAGCCTTTCCACATATACATCTAGGTAGTCAATCCTAAACTTAGAGAAATTCATAGTGAATTTTAAATAATCATATTTCTCATTCAATTCAACCAAGAATCTCTCCAACTCCATAAAAGTTCCTGTCCATAGCAGTAAGAGATCATCGACAAAACGTTGATAAAAGGTGACAAACCTTAAATAATATTCCATCCTTAACAGGGTCTCTTCCTCCCATAAGGCCATAAACATGTTGGCGTAGCTATTGGCACATGAAGGGCCCATAGCTACGCCATCACGCTGTATATGTAGATGTGTTTATCAAATGTAAAGGCATTATTCTCCAATATAGTTTCAAGAAATAAACATAATAGATCTATTCGTTCATCACTAATACTCACTATGTTCGTGTAGATATTTATGTATGGACTGTACACCAATGTTATTAGGTATAACAATAAACAAGGACTGTAAGTCCAAAGTGACAAAATAAAATTCAGGTTCCAAAGGCATCAAACTACTATACTGATACAGGTCAGCTAAGAATTGTTTTGTATCCCTCAAGATATAATAAGTTATGTACTCACCATAACATTCCATCTGAGTAGGTAGCTTCATTTGTCTGCAACCTGTGGGTCTTGGATCCGATATCGGATCCGAGCCGGCAACTTGTTTCAAGCTAATGGATCCGAGCTCCTAGCTCCTCCCCTCACCCATAATCCCCTGCTAACCCTCCATGACCTCAGATCGAGTTTGCCCCTCAATATATACCCAAAACGGGTATCCAACTAAGATAGATCTGAAGAAGGCCAGGGGGAAGGAGGGGGGGGGGGTGGTGGTTGCAGACAAATGAAGCTACCTACTCAGATGGAACGTTATGGTGAGTACATAACTTCTTAATCTGAAGTAGGGAGTTCATTTGTCAGCAACCTGTGGGACAGAGTCCCCAGCTACCTGAACCTTGGGTGGCCATCATGGAAGGATATTGCGAAGCACCGCAGAGCCAAAGGATGCTCTCCCTCTAGAAATCACGTCCAGTTTGTAGTGGTTAATAAAGGTATGAGATGAAGCCCAAGTGGCTGCCGAACAAATATCATCCAATGGGACTCTAGACTTGAAGGCCGCAGAAGTAGAGATGGAACGAGTGGAATGTGCACGAACTCCTTCAGGTGCGGGTCTCCCAGAGACTTGGTACACCAATAAGATACATTGAGAAATCCAGCGTGATAGAGATACTTTTGATATCGCTTTCCCCAAATTAAATTTGGCAAAGGAAACGAACAGCTGGTCGGACTGTCTATGACCAGCTGTTCTATGAGTATAAAAGCGTAGCTGCCTATGAACATCTAATGAGTGCAGCTTGTACTCTCCTTTATTCTGACATTTAGGGAAGAAAACCAGTAAATTTATGGATTGATTTATATTGGTTTCTGATGCTATTTTGGGAAGAAAAGAGGGATTGATCCTGAGGTACACTCTGTCCGGGTGAAAGATCAAATAAGGAGGCTTCACAGAAAGAGCTTGAAGCTCCGAAACTCTTTTTGCAGAAGTGATGGCTACAAGGAATGCTGTTTTCCAGGACAAGAATTTGAGATCTACTGAAGCAGCGGGTTCAAAAGGTGGAGCAGTCAAGGCTTGAAGAACTAGTGAAAGATCCCATGGTGGTACGGCTTATTTTATAGGGGGTCTAAGCAAGAAGGTGCCCTTGAGTAAGGTTTTACACAACTTGGCCGACATCAAAGGCCCTGTATCATGTCCCACATGGTAATGTGAGATGGCTGCCAATTGCACTTTGACGGTTGAACAACTAGCGCCTTCCTGAAAAAGTTTGGTTAGGAAGTCTAATATGGATGGAAGAGGAGCCGTAAAGGGATCTAGATCATGATGCTCCGTCCAGATGGAGAAACATTTCCATTTACTGCGGTACACTTTCCTGGTGGAGGGCTTATGCGCTGCCACAAGGATGGCTTTGACTGGTGAAGAGATACCGGGAGTCCTAACTAGGAGTGGAACTGGAGCAACCAAGCTGTCAGTTTCAGATTGTCCAGGTTTGGGGTCGGTAAGTCCGACGGATGGGAGATTAGATCCGGACTGGGATCCAGAATCCAAGGAGGATTCACTAGGTGAGACCACAGGTAAGGGAACCAAATTTGCGAGGCCAGAATGGGGCAATGAGGATCATCCTGCTCCCCAACCGCGAGGCTTTCTGTAAGAGTTGCAGCATCAGGGGTAGAGGAGGATAGGCATAAAGTAGACCGGGTGGCCAAGCATGCACCAGAGCGTCTCTTGGAGTTTCCCCTGGAGGGGGAATCAGAGCGAAGAAATTGCCGCATTTGGTGTTTGAGGGAGACGCAAAAAGATCGCAGCAGGGTTGCCCCCATATTGCGAATATCTGCTTCACTACTAGTGGATTGAGAGACCACTCATACGGGGTAAGAAGGGTGCGACTGAGTTTGTCCGCTAGGATGTTGGTCCGTCCCGGAATGTGCGTTGCAATCAGAAAGTGGTTGGTGGAGATCGCCCATTCCCACACTCTCATGGCGTCGCGGCATAGAGGGTAAGATCTGGTTCCCCCCTGTTTGTTGATGTACCAGACAACCGACATGTTGTCCGACTTAATTGCAATTGTTCCTATGGGGAGGAGATTCTGAAGTGCTTGCAACGCGTACAGGACCGCTCTCATCTCCAGAACGTTGATATGCAGGGAGGTCGCTGTGTCGTTCCACGTGCCTTGGACCGTCCTGCCTGAATAATGCCCCCCCCCCCCACCCGAGGTCACCGTGGCGAGAGGGGGAGAGGTGCAGAAGGGATGGCGCGTATGGAGGTCCGAAGCTTGGAGCCACCATAATAGAGCCCTCCTGCAAGCCTTGCTGATAGCAATGGGGCGGTGAAGAGGAAGAGACAGAAAGGACCATTGCACTAGAAGGGTCCATTGCAGTACCCGCATGTTCACACGGGCGCATGGAAGGAGCGTAATTGCTGCTGCCATGGAGCCTAGTGCCCTCAGGACCAATTCTGCTGGTGGGGTCTCTGATTGGAGGATAGCCCGCACATGGAGTTGCAAATTCTGAATTCTCTCGGACGTTAGAAAGGCTCGTAGCTCTCTGGTGTCTATTCTGGCTCCTATGAATTCTATGACTTGTGTCGGGGCCAGAAGGGATTTGTCGGCATTGATGGTGATGCCTAACTGTGGGGCTAGGTGGAGAAAGAAATCTCTGGCTGAGCAAAGTAGATGCCTTGTTGGGGCGGTCAGGAGCCAGTCATCCAGGTACGGAAAGACCTGTATTCCCTGGAGTCTCAGGTGGGCCACAATCACTGCTAATACCTTGGTGAACACCCTGGGGGCTGTGGTGAGGCCGAAGGGAAGGACCCTGAACTGGTAGTGACTGGCTCCCAGGGGGAAGCGGAGGAACCTCCTGGATCGTCTGTCCATTAGAATGTGGTAGCACACATCCTTGAGGTCTATAGAGCACATCCAATTGTTCTCCCTTAGAAGGGGGAGAATAGATTGAAGAGTGACCATTCGGAACTTTTCCTTGGTTACTGACAGGTTCAAGCGGGAAAGGTCTAGAATCGGTCTCAAGTCCCCCGTCTTTTTTGGCACCAAAAAGAACCTGGAGTAGAACCCTAATCCGAGCTGGTCTTGGGGGACGGGCTGGATGGCTCTTTTTCTTAGCAGCTGCTGAATTTCTGCAGCTGCGGCCTCCCTCTGATCGGGTGGTACATCGGGGAGGTTTTTGAATTTGGGGACATGGAGTAATGGTATTTTGTACCCTCTGGATATAATGCGAAGCACCCAGCGGTCTGTCGTGATAGACTCCCATGCCGCTAGGTGCTCCGAGAAGCACCCCCCGACTGCCTCCAGAATGCAGCAGCCGGGCAACCCTTCAGGGCTGCTGTGTGGGCCGTTCAGAGAAAGGTTCTCTGGACCCAAAGTTTCTCGGAGCCCCTCTGCCCGTGGGGCGGCGTCCTCCCTGTCCTCCTCTGCCACGGAAGGACTGGTTGTCCGGAGCGGGTTGGGAATGTTGCGATTTCCGGAACCACATCTTCTTCTGACCCTTTTGGTTCTTTGAAAAGGACCGCTGGGGAGCAGAGAAAAGGACTCCGACGGCAGACAACGCCTTCCCGTCTTTCTCGCTCTGGACAAGTGTCTTGCGAACCGTTTTGCCAAACAGGGCAGAACCATCGAAAGGGGCGTTCGCAAAAGACGCTTTAAAAGGCTCCACAAAGTCACAATGACGGAGCCAGGCCTGACGTCTCATGACTAGGCCTGCTCCACTAGCCCTAGCAGCTCCCTTGGTGGCGTGGGACAATAGCCGCATAGAGGTATTTGAAATTGATCTCAGAGTGGCCATTTGGGTGGAGTACAATTGCTTGTCCTCCGCCGACATGGACTCAGGAGGGGAGGCAGCATATTCTTTGATAAGATCCCGCTGCATCCTGATGACATGTGCCATATAGTTCAGAGACCTTACCGAGAAGGTCGCTGAACTAAAAACTCGCTTCCCTAAGCGGTCCATCGAGCGGGACTCCTTGCTCGGTGGATGGACTGAGGGGCTCTCCTGATCTAGTTCCCTCTTCGTGGCTGCCGCCGTCAACATGGCATCTATGGGGGGGCCCTTGCTCCAGTGCGATCGGTCTGAGGGGGTGCTTAGTATTCTGTCCGGGCGTTTTGGTATTGGCTCCACGGTGTCCGGATCCTTCCACGCCCTGGTGGTAATGAGGTCCACCAAGGGGTCGGCCGGAGGGGACACCCAAGAGGTAGACGGGCCTGCTTCGAATGCCTCCTGAAACACGGACTCGTCGGAGGAAGACTTGGGGGCAGACCACCCACCTCTGATCCTCAGCATCTCCATGATGTCTCCAAAGGAGACATCCTCAGGGGGTGATCTTAGGGAGCCTTCCCCTTCCTCCAAGTTCGTGTCCTCCGTTAAGGACTCAGGGGAGTCCACGTGCCTCCTCTTGCACTTATGCTTGCGGGGCACTTCCTCGAGGGGGCTGTCCGAGGAGGCCTCGCCAGCAACATCCTGTTCCAATGGAACCATCTGGGACATTGAAGCAGGCTGTCCCTTTGGCCGGGTGATGGAAGCCTGGCCCAGCAGAGAGGGAGTGCAGGGAGGAGCCGAGACAAGGACCGGGGGTCCGGATGCTCTCAACAGAGCCCTCTCCACAACATCAAAAGCCGAGGGGGAACCAATCTCTCTGGGCTCTGAGAGTCGGATCCGATGAAGGGATCGGAACTGGTGCCGAGACCATCGGATGCAAAGGACCAGTGCGCTCCGACCTGGACGGAGCCGAAGGCACACTGAATCCCTCGGATCCGAAGCTCGGGCCACGGCTCTGAGAGGTCGGATCTGACAGGCTCGAGGGCAGGGTCGGATCCGAAGTACCAAGTACTGTCGGCGCCGACCCACCCCCGGCTCCAACACTGCTCGGCTCCGAACGCTCCGAACCCGGATAGCGGGTCAGAGAAGGAGCAATAGGATGGAAAAAAGGTGTCGAGCTCCCCCCCCGAAGGGGGGGGAGGGGAGGCAAGAGCACTCCCATCTGCAGCTAGGCCTGGATGAACCTTCGCATCATCCGGTCCAAGTCTGCATCGGACATACTGAAAGTTGATCTTGAAGAGGTCACCGAGGCAGGCCTGGAATGCCACCTCGATGACCTCGATGGAGATCGGGCCTCCTCCTCCTCAGGCCCTGGGGAGAAACAAGGGGATCGGAGCCGAGGAGGAGGAGACCTAGAAGCAGTGGAGGGAGAAGCCCGCTTAGCTGGCGGGGCCGAAACGGAGGTCTCGGCCCGCCGCTTGTGGTGCTTCTCCCTCCGTTTCTCCCTCCTGGCCTCCCTGTCCTCCGGCGCTTTAGCAGGAGTTTGAGTCCCAGCCGGAGGAAGGGGGGCAGGAATGGCAGCAACCACAGCCTGTGGTGGAGCCACGGGAGCAGCGGAGGCCAGAGCTGAGTCCGGGGATAAAAGTCCCGCCAAGACCAGCTTCGACCTCCGCTCTTTCAGTGCCCTGGGGTTGAATGCTGCACAAATGGTACAGCCTGAGGTGAGGTGTTCAACCCCAAGGCACCGAACGCACAGAGTGTGGCCATCAGCCGGGGAGAGCTTATGGTCACACTCGGTACATTTAGAAAAAATGGCTTTTGGGGCCTCAGCCATACTTAAAGAAAAAAGTAATGTTACACACACACACACACACACACACACACACACACACACACACACACACACACACACACACACACACACACACACACAGGCCCCAAAACACAACACACACTCTCTAACGACAGCGAAGGGAGGGGAAAAAAAACTACTTAAAACAAAAAAATATTTACTCTACAGGGAACCTAACACTTACACACTTTATTTTTGTGAAAAAAGGAAGAAAGTTTACAGAAAATTTAAACTTAACTGCCAGTTACTATACGAGCTCACAGGAATCTAGCTATCCACAAGCGCGGCAAACTAGATCTGAGGTCATGGAGGGTTAAGCAGGGGATTATGGGTGAGGGGAGGAGCTAGGAGCTTGGATCCATTAGCTTGAAACAAGTTGCCGGCTCGGATCCGATATCGGATCCAAGACCCACAGGTTGCTGACAAATTAACTCCCTACTTCAGATCTGTTATTATCCAGGATGAGTCATAGCCACTTCTCTACATACAAGGAGAAGGGCTCAGTAACCCATCCCTGCCCAGCAACAATGGGCCTCATAGCAGGATTACAGCCATCTTTATGGATCTTAGGCAACCCCTGTATAGAGGGTAATCATGGAAATTCAACTCTCAAAAATCTATATAAATATATGTCTATCATTTCATTCGAGTTCCTCCAGCATGGAGAAAATTCTCCCTTGTAACAAGTATATTTCATTTGAGTTAACTTGTCGATAAAAATGGTCATCATTCAGCATTGTGTACATACTTTTAACATAATCACACATATCCATGAGTACAATTGGGCCCACCTTATCTGCAGGTCTAACCATAATAGAAACATAATTTTTTAAACTTCTTAAAGCAATTCGTTCCCTATACTTTAAATTATATTTCATCTTATTTCCCATTTTATATAGACTTTTATTATCATAAAATTTATATAAGTCATCCTCAACCATCTTGTTGAAAGCCTCAACTAAAGGATGTGGGTTTGGCATATATAAACTAGGTTTTCTAAATACATTCACATTATTATTTGAAACATCACCAAGTTCAAGTTTAAGCATCACATTCCTACTAAAGCATTTAACATCTATCATTGTTTCAGTTAAATCACTAAGTCCTGATGGAATAAACGTTAGTCCTTTATTCAATACAGCTAATTCATCTGTATTTAAAATGCATCTGGATAAATTCCAGACTAGTGAGTCCCCACTTGACTCCACATCTTTTTCAGAGACTTGGATTCTTAAGTTATCTGCCTGGTTCGTGGACTATCCATATATATTTTTATTTTATATTATACAAATAGCTTTAAATGATTAAAATTATACAATGCAATAATCCTTTATAACTGTGCGGCATTCTCATTATGCTTAAAACCCTACTGAAGTAGAACATAGCTGTTCTTATTCATATTACTATTAATTTTCTTCTGCACATATTTTTTTAACAAACTGGTTTCAGTAAACAGTACATAAAAAGTAGACAATGAAGAAATGCTTAAATATTATATCTGCTTTCATTTAAAGCACTGAATTCGTTATTAACAAAATATGAATTTGTTCACTTGGTGAGTCTTTTATTAATGTTTTACATTGGTTAATGTGACCAAATTTTGCTTAAAAATAATAATCTAAACTGTTTTATATGACTTTCATGCTACACAGAGTTTTACTCGTTTAAAAGTAAGGTTTTTACACTGCTTGCGGATTGTATGTAACACTCGCGAGTGTTTTGTGTCTAAAAGTTTTCATTTTATCATAAAATTCCCACCTACTTACTTTTTTTAGCAGTTTTTGATGGTTTGCAAAGCACGCTCTAGCTCTTAACAGTTTCAATAAGCTCCCATATTTGTGAGGAACAACTTGCAATGTCTTTCAGGAAGTATGCATGACCTTTGAACCTGTTTCTCCTCACTGAACATCACCAGCCAACTGGAATCAAGAATGGATGTTTGAACTGTTTTTATGTTTGTTAAATTATTTTTACAAAATGATGCTGTAAGTATTTGAGTTTGTTTTAAAAATAACTTTATAATATAGTTTACTTTATGAAAACAGTTAATGAAGTTTTACAGCAGGATCATATTTAAATGTTAAGCAAGTTTCCTCCAATAGTTAAGTCTGTAATTTAGCTGGTGCAGCGGTCAGCGTTGTCGCCTCACAGCAAGAGGTTCTCCGGTTCGATTCTCGGCTGGGGTGCCTTCTCTGCGGAGTCTGCATGTCCTCCCTGTGGTCGCGTGGGTTTCCTCCGGGTGCTCCGGTTTCCTCCCACATCCCAAAAGACATGCAGTAGGTGGATTGGACACTCTAAATTGGCCCTAGGTGTGAGTGTGTGTGCCTTCTGTGGAAGGCTGGGTGCCGGGCTGGCAACTCGACACTGTAAAACTCCACTGCCAATCATGAGCAGACAGATGATCCGCTGTGGCGACCCCTAACCGGGAAGAGCCGAAAGAAGAAGAAGAAGTAGTTAAAATTACATGTTGATGGTTATTGGACATTTCATAGGTAGTTCAGTATTTAACTTTTGTATGCTTTATACAAGTTTAAACATCATGGTTAAAGAATATTTAGTGTTATAAACAGATTCTTCCTTTTCTCACATTTTAAATGTACATATAGTTCTTTCTTCTGCTTTTCTCTTATTCTGTTGTTGCTAAGTGTTGTCACTAGATGTCATAAGAGTGCTAGTTTGTGGCTTTTATGTGGAACATAGCAAACCTGGATTAAAGTTTTCCATGCAGAAGGTTGGTGAAATGTATATTTTAATTTTTCTCAAGTTTTATGACTTTGTCTTGTCAATAACAGTTCTACTTGTGATATATGATAGAATGTACACAGGAAAACACTTATTTAACTTTCTTGAAAGCAGTATTCTCTATTAAATAACCACATTTAATGTTTTATCTTTGAATGCTAATGAACAAGCCCATGAAAAGGAGGAGTATTAACAAATATTTATCTTTACACAAACCAACACTGTTTTTGCAAGACTCTCACTTGCTATCGGAAGATTTAAACAGATTAGTATTTAAAGATTACAAAATATTGATTACAAAATATTGATAGGTTCCCATTTTAACCATAAAAAAGGGGTATCCTAATGTTATGGAAGAAACCATTAAGAATACCAGAGATAGTAGATTCTTACTCAGGCAGTGATGGCATGCTTGCATTAGTTGCAATAAAAATAGATAAAAAGATGTATACAATTTTTAATACATTTACACACTATAACGCTGCATTCTAGAAGCGAAATACTTTTAGCAGATGACTTCAACTGTCTTCTGTCTTCAACTGATACAACAAGCTCTAATCCTTTTAAAATCTCTTCAATAGCTATGCATTTAAATAACTACATAAAAGGCAGAAATTTAATTGATACAGATTGCATAAGATCATCATCATCTTTAAAATTTTCTCATTACTCTTATATGTTTGGAATGCAGACTAACACATATAGTTTTAGTAACTAGTGCTATACTGTCAAAAACTGATAATGCATTGCTGGCATCATGACCCATATCAGACAATAATGCTATCACTTTCAAAATGACTTTTAATATGGATATATTAAGTTTTTGTCACAGAATATCTGCTTATATAGTAAAAGGCTTTAGAGAATGTTTTAAATGAAATAAAACGATACATGGATCTTAACAATAATGGGGAGGTTTCAGATATGATTCTATGGGACACTCTAAAGGTGGTTTTACATGGTAAAGCCAAGAGCTGGTATATAGCCAAAAGAAAAGAGTGGGACAAAAAGTTAACGGGCATACAAAATGAAATTGAAAAGTTAAAACTAAACCTTATGCCAAATGATAAATCTGCACTAGCTAACATAAGTAAACTAAATAAGGAATACCAAGATATCTTACAATATAAAATTTCTATGAACCTGGAGAAAATTAGATTGCAATCATATTCAGTTAATCCTGAGTTTACATAAAACTGTAGTTCAATCAAAATACTTAAATGAGGAAAATCATAAAGAAATTGTACATAAAGAAAATAATCACACTGTTAGAACCACAGATTTAAGAAGTATTTTACAATGTTTTAAGAAGTATTATGAGAACATTAACAGTACTAAATCAATCGCAAAAGACAATAAATGTATAGACAGTTTCCTAATGGACAATATTCAAAAGAAATTGTCAAAAAATAAAAATAATTTAGATAAACCTTTTTCTTTCATCCTACAGTCATGATACACCTAAAATCTTAGGTTTCATCTCAACCATTAACAGTGGTGCTTTTAAGAACACTTCATATATATCTGAGACTGATAAAATTCTTAGAAATGATTTTAACAAGACAGACATATCTTTCTGGAACTACTCTACAAAAGTAAACAAGCAAGAATTCACAATAAAAGATAAAAAACTCTGTTTAGAATCGGCGAAAGGATCCACATCTTCCCTGTACTGGAGAATATATGCATGGAAATTTTTGCATAGATGCTTCCTAACACCACATAAAATAATATACAAGAAAGCTAAAGTAAAATGTTGGAGATGTGGATCACTAGATAATGATTGGGTGTATATGGTTGTCAATTGTAAAATAATTTCTCCATTTTGGGAAGATTTTACATATTTTTGTAAAGCCTTATGGAATGATAACTGTACAATCTCTGATTCTCTTATATTTTTTTAATGCATCTGTTCCAGAAGTCATTCCCAAAAGCCAAATATTTTTATTGTGGTCAATTCCTTCCATGGCAAGAAAAACGGTCACAAATTTTTTTTTTGTGGCAAAGTCTACTCCTTTATTTCGATCTGAATTTGTTCATCTAGCTAAGTCAACATGTAGCAATGGAGACTGCTATTATAAAAATGAAAAACAAACAATACAATCCACCAGTTCGTTGCTTGGAAGAAATTGTTTAATCTATTAGAAAAATATTAAGTGTTTCTCCTTTGCATGCATTGTGTTATGGACACTGTATATAGTTTTTTTTCCCCTATTACATCTGTTACTATACTGTTAAATTGTTTTACAAAATTAATAAGAACAATTTTAAGAAAAGGAAGACAAAAAAAAAGAAATAAAGACGTAAAAGCAGAAGCTCAGGTAGCTCCAACTGCACAAAGTAAAAGACAACAGATTATGGTGCTCTGGGTACATGTGCAAGAAAGCAGAAGACAATCTAGTAAAGAAGATTTGGGACAGACAGAAAAAGGCTACAGGAAACGAGGGCATCCAGAAAAGTGATGAATGCACTACATGACAGAAGACCTGCAAGAGTCAGGCATGACTGCCAAAGAAGATAGATGAATGGCACTGAATTGAGAGATATGGAGACAGTTGTTGAAACACCCTACCCCATGTTGAAAATGGGAAAAGGGGAGATGATGATAATATTTTGTATTAGATAAAGCCACAAAAAGGAAGTTCAGGTGTTATGAAACTTTTTAAGACAGCTTCATGTCTTTTCAGGACACAATGAGATAAAAACAAATGCTATACCAGTAAACTATGAAGTATCAATGCATGAACTGGTTCAACAATACATGGACATAATATGAAGTATTTAGGTATATGGATTAAAAAGAATTCTTTCATGGCAGCTAAGGATATGTGGGGAAAAATAAAGACAATACAAAAACTGAAAAACTAGAAGCTCCTGATTATGAATATGGATAGTAAGAAACAACAGATGACAATGTGTTTTGTACCCTTAATCAAAGTCAAGTATTTTTGTTTTCTCCTGTAGCTGACCATTGGCTACTCTACCTGTTTAACAAGATTAGAAGACCTTCCATGGCCTCCCCTAGGTTCAACCTGACATGTATGGGCCAATGAAGAGATTTAGGTCACAGGATGAGCATCATACTGCTACTGGGGAGTGTGGCCTAACACTCGCTCCCTTGTAGCAGCCTTGCCAGCTCAACAGCTGCTGCCTCATAAGGTGCGTGGGCAACCTTCTGACCAAGTGACTCACTACTTAAACAGCACAGAGCTCACCAGAGTTGTACACTGATTACTGCAGTGAGCCTAAACTGCCTCCCTCCCCCTACAAGGGTAAGCAGATATCAACTGATCATATCCATCCTCCCCCTACAGCCCCTTCAGCTCCTGTGTCCCTAAAATACACAGATCACATGGGGCACAGTAAGGGTTTTAATCCCTCTGAGCCATGATGCCAAAAAGTAGGTTATATTTTTATCAACCAGAGGTTGCAGACGACAATTAATAAGCAGCTGAAGTATTTTATTTGGGAGGGTAACAGGCTAAGAGTTAAGTGGCATAAGTTAAGTCTCCCCATAGAACAAAGTGGTTTAGGGTTTCCTGACTTGAAGGGATACATTAAAGCTACACAGTATGGCTAATATACATAACTCAAGCAGATCAAAGTGAAAAAGGATGATGATAAAAAATAAATGGCAATTCATGAGATGGAGACTGGGATTTTGGATGCAAGTCCTTAAGGAAAACAACAACCTTACTAACATTACATTCACAAATTAGCAGAAAGCATTCTAAAATTCTAAGCCAGTACAATAATAGAGATTTTATCACTAGGTATGCATGCAAGTAGTATGGAAAACAGGCAAGAGGGGGCCAGAATTTATTGAAGGAAATTAGTAGAGGATCCAATGTGTAGGGAATAAACAACTCAGGGGGGAAAAGTAACAGAGTGGGATGAAGCTAAGAGAAGTTTGGATTGCAGGTTACAGACTGCTTCCTCTATCAGGGATTGATAGCAGGGTACAGTCAAAGAAAAAGGGACAGGGGAGTGCCAAGTGAAAACCCCATTTTAATGTTTTTATAGTAAAATCTAGACAAGAAGCTGCTATCAAAAAGGAATAATAAGTGGAGATATAAAATACTGCGTAACTACAACAGTCATTAAGGGTTAGAAAAGAGTAGGAAGAAAAGTATGGAAAGGCAATTTACAAATGACAATGGCAAATCTCCCAAACATACAACAAAGTCCAAAAGGTATAACATTTTTGTGGAAAAAATATACTAAGACCTAAGTTAACATGGGAATGGAGAAAGGAGATTCTGCCGATAGGGATGAATGCAATTAGGTGTACAGAGAATATACAACAGGGGACTGCAATTTAAGCTGGCAAAGGAACCAAGGTCTTGGGAGCATATAATTAGAGAGGGAAAGGTAAAAGAATGGGAAGTAACAAGAAGACATATGGACTGCAAGCTGATGACTGCCTTCCCTATCAGGGACTAATATCAGAGTATATACAAAAAGAAAGGGAAAACGGAATCCTAAATGAAAGACCTCTACTGATTGAGTACTTAACTGAATCTTGAACATAAACTGTTGTTAAAAATGGAGAATTAGTTAAAGCACATAAACACTGCACAATAACTACAGGAATCAATCTGAGGGGGTCAGAAAAGATGGGGAAGACAGATTAGATAAGCAATTCACAAAGAAACAATGGGAGGACATATGTACAGCTCCCAAATATGCAGCAAAATCTAGACAATTTAGAATTTTTGCATGGAAGTTTATGCATACTTTTGAACACCAAGCAGATTCTAAATAATTTTTCTTCAGGTAGACAACAAATGTTGGAGGTGTAATGGTGAAGAAAGATGTTCTTGGGTGCATATGTCCTCAGACTGTAGTGAGTTGGCAGCCTTTAAAAATTCCCTACAGATTACTCTATCAGGAATACTGGGTGAAGAAATGAATTAAGGAAATATTTTTTTGAGCTGGGATACAGGAGTTGACTTGCCTAGACACAGTAAGGCCTTAAGTTTAATTCTAGTGGCTGGCAAAAACGCAATTACTAGAAAATGGAAATCAGAGTCTAAGCCAACTAAACTTGAAGGAGTGAATATTTTAACAGAAATAAAAAGACATGAAGGGAGATCTTTAGAAAAGAGTTTGAGTAAATTACACAGAAAAATGGAAATTGTGAGAACAATACATGCAGAAAAAATGTTTTGGATGAGGAATGAGGTTTAATAGAGGGCAGGAACTGAACAACGTATGTAATTTTGTTTTGATTATATGGTGCAGAATAATGTTTGTAACGTACAATGTTTGTGAATATGAACTTATTAAAATAGTTTGATTACTTTTATATAAATCCAAGTTTGCCTATATCACAAGTGATAATTCAATAAAGGTGTTTAAAAAAGATTTTTGTGGTGGTGTTTGAATAGGTACCTTTATACCACAAGTAGACTTGCGAGGAATTTCCTTAGGTTAGTAGCAAATGCTGGAGATTTGATGGGGAACTGGGAATGTAACGAGTTGGAAGATTTGAAAAATTCTCTACAGACTAAGTAATGTCTTTTGGCTTTTCCCGGTTAGGGGTCGCCACAGCGGAACTCCGGTCCACTAATGATTGGCAGTGGATTTTACGGTGCCGAGTTCCCAGCCTGAAGCCCAACCTTCAAAGAAGGCACACTCATTCACGCACACACCTACCTGCATGTCTTTAAACATCACTCGACTCCACACAGAAGGTGCTCCAGCCGAGAATCGAACGGGAGAACCTCTTGCTGTGAGGCGACAATGCTAACCGCTGCACCACCGCGGCACTTGATAAAAACATTGGGAGAACAAATAGTTGTGGCTAAGGAAATATATTTTTGAGTCTAGGATGTAGGATTTGAACTGTCTGAACACAGTAAGGTATTACTAAGTTTAATGATACTGGTTTCCAAAAAAGCAATTTATAGAACATGAACAAAATACATTCCTACTGTAAGGGAAGTTCTGTATATTGTAATGGAGATAAAAGAACTGAAAGTGGACTCTTTAGAAAGGGAAGAAGCACATTTCATAGACATAAATGGAATCTGTGGGAACAATACATGCATAATGATACTCAGGAGTTGAAGTAATGGAAAGCAGGAACCACGACACTTATATAATGCTGAAGTGAACAGAAACTTAAAAGAAAGCATGGATATTGCATGAAAATAACAATGGAAACTATTACAGTTGTTTTATTTTCGAATAATGTATGTAATCCCACCTTACAGATTAAAATGTGATGTCTCAATAAATATGTTTAAAAAGAAACTTTTAGGAAGATTCACAAAACTCACTTGTCTTAGGCAGTGGTTTCTTTCCCAGGA
This sequence comes from Protopterus annectens, assembly GCF_019279795.1. Taxonomy (NCBI): domain Eukaryota; kingdom Metazoa; phylum Chordata; order Ceratodontiformes; family Protopteridae; genus Protopterus; species Protopterus annectens. The sequence continues at coordinate 1,886,771,312 of NC_056733.1, read as the reverse complement.
CTGGTTGAAGGAAACCCTGCAAGACAGCAGTGGCAAAGTCTCCCCTGTTTCTAGATAAAATGTCAGAGCTGTAGTAAAAGTGTATACAGAGGAACAGTTAAGCTGCCCTGAGGATATCTTGAGTACCTACTCCTCAGGCAGTGGTAATAACAGCTTTGACTCTAGAAGAATGTGGACTGACATGGCCTTTTATAGACTTCTCATGCATGAATCCAGCAAGTTTGACATGAGCTATTTAGAAACTGTGTTCCCTTCTTTACTGGAAGGAAATTAACAAAAAAAAGCTGATCAGGTTTTTCTCATACCACTGTCTCTTTGGAGTTTGTGTTAATTTTGTCCAAGACAAAGTTCAAGTCCAGTGGTGGAGTAATTGTTCTGTCAGTGTGCCTCAAGAAAAGAAGCTTTTTCAGGAATTGGTCAAATGACAGGTATCGAGAGAGGAAAGGTCTGTGGGTAGGCAGGCTGAAACAGCAAATGAATGTAGCTTTCAATGAGACATACACTAGATCTGCTGTAAAAGGCTCAGACAAGTGCTGTACAATCGCTGAAACTACTGCAAAAGTGGGGTCTTTACTTCTTCCTTGGCACCAGAGAGAAAGCCTTTTCCATTTTGCCAAGCAGGACTTTCTAGTACTGAGTTTTCTAATCTCCAAATTTTTGCACAATCTCTAAGAATAGGTGCCTAAATAGAAACAGGATTAAACCATCCATCCTGTCAGTTTGAGAATATACAGGTCAGGTTTTCTAGCTTCCTTCAAATTTTAACTGATCTTCTGTGAACAGGTGCCTAAAGAGTAATAGGACTAAACTATCCACTCTGTCAATTTGACAATGTATTGGTTTGCGCATTCACAGGACCCACTGCACTATGTGAAGAGGTGCACATGCAGAGCCAGGTTCACTAATTTCTCCACCACTACATGCACAAGCAGGGAGAATCAAGAAGTGCTGCAGCTGTACTGCGGAGCCGAAGGTCCCTTTGTGCTGTGGCAAAAAAGATTTCTCACAGTGTGTAGTCATGCCTCTAGGAAGACGGTCTGTTGCTGGGGAAGCTGTCAGATCTCCCAAGATCACAAAAAAATCACAGAGTCCCACAGCTTCCAAGCACATACAGGTAAAGAGCAAAGCTTTGTCAGTCTACAAGACAGTGGTTGCCTGTATTGGGCAATCATCCAAGTTTGGATAAATATGAATACCTTTGGTTCTGCAAAACGCAGTTACAGGAGCCAGGCAATTTGCAAATACCCTGGGTGCTGTAAATAAAAGAAATGCCATGGAGGAAAACTAAAAGTGGGGTCTCCCTGCTTCAAATCTGAGGTGCTGCCTGCCTGTGAAATATATATGTCAAACTAGGCATCCTTCAGGTCTAATGTTACCAAGAAAAGGCTTGAAAAGGTAGAGAGGTAGGAGAGTTTGGACTATTAACATTTTGAACCTTGCAATCTTTAGGAACTTGTTTACATTTCACAGGTCTAAGCCTGGCCTCCAAGGGTCGACTTTTGTTTGAACCAGGAATAGTCTCAAGTAAAAGCCTTTTACTACTTCTGGTTCTAGGTCCTTGCCACAAGGAGTTCTGTACTAATTATGTTACTAAGTGTATTTAGTATCTTTGAGCTGGAGGAATTGCTCAGAATTCTGCTTTTTTTTCTTCTTTAAAAATGTAGTCTGTGCATTTGGGCTAAGAGTTTCAGTAACCAGGTGTCTTTTTTGCCACTTCCCAATCTTTGACAAACATGTTCAGCCAGCCTACCACTTTTGGGTTGGTGGAGGTTTGGAAAAAAAGATGCAAATATTTCAGGGGTAGAGGTGAATGGCGGAAGAAAACTGAAAGTGGGGTCTCCTTGCTTCAAATCATGGGTATCTGGTGTTGATCACAGACCCGCTCTGTTCATAAACTCATTCTGCGAACTACCCAAAAAAGAACAAACGGAGATACTTGGGATTAACATTGCTAGGCTTGTAAAGGCTCTAGGGATGCTAGCCTAATAACCTCCTATGAACCTACGAAATAAAATGAAGGGATGGAAAACTGGGGATGGGGTTTTGGGGAAAGAGTGGGATAACTGCTGAATCACAGCTGTTCCCTCTTTGGGTCTTGGTGCTGAGATCTTCAACAGTTCCTTTTTTTGTCTTGCCTGTCTTGCCTTTTTTTCTCTTAGTAAGTTTTCCTCTTAAATTGATTTTGTAGAATAGGTCAAGCTATAGATGAAGACATGGTAATGAAGTGGATGTTTCAATAACTACATACTAGCCCTGCACTTCTCTTCTATGTTAATGTAGGGGATCAAAAAGAAACTCTTTTTTTCAAGTGAGGCATTGAGGAGTTGAGATTCAACATGCTTTGTTGGGGGTAAGTCTTCAACCAAGCATGACTACTTATGATCCAAGCGCACGCTGAGGCAAGATGGAAGAAGTCCTCAGTCTGGCTATCCTGAACCTTGGTTTTGGAGCAGTCACCTTCAGGATCCCCTATATGTAGGCAGAATCTGATGACCTCAGTCTTTTAACCCAGGATGCCATCATGCACCAGTATCAAGGAAGTACTGTCCTAACAGTTAAAAAAGCTAACAACATCAGAAGAGAAGCCTACAGGGAGTTGTCTGGACTGATAACTGGAGTGATTGGGCTTAGAAGGACATGCTGCTATCAAAGTGTGTGTCAGACTAATTAGAGGCAAAGCCAGAGTCCTTGGACCAATCTGTAGATGATGGGACCACTGTTTGCAAAAGCACTTCACCATGCCAGACACCCATGGGTCTAAGGAGTTCCATCACTTTATTGTTGAGAAACCACTCGTGAGGCAGTAAGATGGACCTGCTCAGTTTGTCTGTTATCACAATGGAATTCCCCAAAACATGCATTACTATGAGAAAGCATTTGGAAGATAACTCTCATTACCACACCCTCAGGGCTTCTAGACACAGATGGTAACATCTGGTTCCCCCTTATTTGTTGATGTACCAAACCACTGACATGTTATCCATTTGGACTGCAACTGTTTCGAGAGGGAGATAATTTTGGAATGCTTGCAACACCAACAGCACTGTTCTCATTTCCAGAACACTGATATGCAATTTGGCCTCTTCGGTGGACCAGGTGCCTTAGACTGTTTTCCCCAGAAAACACCCCTCCCCCAATCTGGGAAGTGTCCGTGGTCACTATGGCCTTAGGCTGAGGGAGAATGAACGGACAACCTTGCAACAGCTGTTGTCACTGCATCTGCCAGGAAAAGTACCGTTTGCATATGTGAAGTTTTCTTATCTTTGTCAACATGGGTTGAGAGCGAACTGACCATATTTTTGTAGCATCCACTGCAGAATTCTCATGTGATACCTTCCTAAGAGAACTAAGATTATTGCAGTGGACATTGATCCCAGGGCTTGAAGAATCAACCCAGATGAAATTCTGGTACTGTAAATAATTTTCTTGACCTGATTTCTTATTGCTTGTACTTTCGAAAGGGGAAGAGATGCGACCACAGATACTGTGCTGAACACTGCTTCTATGAATTCCAATGTCTGAGTCGGTTGTAACTGCGAATTGTGTAACTGATGGTTATTCCAAGATTTGAACAAGTCTGCAACACTTGGTCTCATGCTTGTACCAGAAATGCCTGGTTGGGGTGGTAATGAACCAGTCATTTAAGTATGGAAACACCCAGAATCCCTGCAGTCTGAAGTGAGCTGCTACAGCTGCCATACATTTGGTGAACACCCTGAGGCCAAAGAGCAGTGCTCTGAAATGGTAATGACTAGCCCCCAGCCAGAAACGCAAGTATCGTCTGGATCATCTGTTCATTTTTATGGGATAGTATGCATCGTGAAGGTCTATCAAGCACATCCAGTCATCCTTGCTCAGAAAGGGCAGACTGGACTATACCGTGACCATCCAGAACTTGGTGTGTCAAACCGATTTGTTTAACATACTGAGATCTAAAATCGGTCTACAGTCCCCTGTCTTCTTTGGCACAAAAAAGAATCTTGAGTACATTTCAGATTCTCCTTGGTCTGCGGCTACCTACTAGATGATTCTTTTTTCTAGCAGCTTTTGGATTGCTAGAGCTGCTGTTTCCATCTGACTGGGTGGAACATCAGCAATCTTCCTGGGTGATGGAGAAGGTAGGGAAAGGGAATAACATAACCTCGGGAAATGATTCTCTGCACTCAAGTATCCTTTGTTATGTTTAGCCAGGCTTCCTGGTGCAGAGATAAGTGACCCCTGACTGCCTCCCGAGTAAAACAATCGGGCCTCCCTTCAGGAGCGCTGAAAGGGTCTGTTGGAAAATGTATCCCTAGTCCTTCAGTTTTGCAGACATCTTCTGCCACAGGGGTATCTTCTGCCATTATCGCACTCCCTCTGCTTTCGACCTCCCAGTTGATTCCTGGAAAAGGTTCGTTGAGGCGTCAAAAAATATACACCCACTGCAGGCAGGGTCATTCCATCTTTCTCACACCTGGAGTGTGTGTCTAACTGTGAGGCCAAATAAAGAACCGTCAAAGGGAGCACTGACAAAAGATGACCTGAGGACTCCACAATGTCACACAGGTGCATCCAGGCATGCCTCCTGATGGAAATACCTGAATCTGCAGCCCGTGAGGTGCCTTCTACAGCAAGTGAGATGAGCCTCATGGATGAATTTGCGATAGATTGAAGGGTAGCCAATTGTGAGGCCACAGAAGTTTGAGCCTCTGCAGTAGTGGCCCCTGAAAGTGAGTTTGAAAGCTCCTTAGTCAAGTCCCTTTGCAGTCTCGTGAAGTATGCCAAGTAGTTCAGAGATCAGAGAGCAAATGCCACTGAAGCATAAACTCACTTCCCAAATCTGTCCAGTGGCCTAAATTCTCTATTACAGAGATGGACCGAGAAACTCTGTTCTGCAAGTTTCTTCTTTGTAGCTGCAATAAGAACCATTGCATTTACCAGTACTCCTTTAATTCAATGCTCTCTTCCGACCAGTGGAGCCAGAATCCTGTCTGGTCTCTCAGGGATCCACTCGACTGTATCAGGTTCCTTCCACGCCCACTTAGACACCAAATCAATAAGGTAATCAGTGGGTGGAGTGACCCAGGAGGAAGACGGGTCAGTCCTGAAAGCTTCCAGAAATACCGACACCTCAAAAGCTGGGTTTTGGGCAGACCAACCACCCTTCTGATGAAGAATTTCAAGGCTGTCTCCAAGTGAGACATCATTGGGTGGTGATTCAGAAGACTCTTTCCCTCATCACAATCAGTATCCTCGGTAACAGAATCCTGGGGGGAATCCAGGTGCATCCTCTTCCTAGTGACTTCTTTGGTGGGATGATCTGGAGAAGTATCGGAAGAGATGACAATACCTGGCTGGGTGATCTGGAAGCTTTGGGCTGGCTGTCCCACTGGAGAAGAATGCTAAGGATCATGGTGCAAAGTCAGCTGACATGCTGAGGGTGGATCCCAGGGGGAAGAACCCACCTGACCTGCCATAGCAGAGAAAACCCCTCTTCAAAACCTCGAAAGCAGACCATGTCAGAGAGAAGAAAGCCAACAAAACTGAGAAAGCAAGTTTCTGGTCAGCAACTTCCCTCTACTCTGAGTGCTGTCCGCCTTAGGCAGAAGACACAGCAAAGTTATCCAATGCTGAAGCTCAGAGATGAAGAGATGGCTCCGAAAAACTTGGGGTTGAGCCAATCCCCTCAGATCCGACCTGGAAGCTTTAGCTCAGACAGCCATTCAGAGCTAATGATGTTAGGGCCAGTGCATGTAGAGTAACAGTCAGATCTGAAGACAATGCTCTCTTCAGATCAGATACAGAAGGGCCTGGAATGCTCAAATCCGAGGACTATAACACCAAAGGTTGGATCAGAGGAGCTCCGGAGTTATCAGTGGAGTAGTAGATGGACGGTGTTCCTGACCCCAAGAGTAGAAACCATGAAGACTCCCCTCTGAAACTGCTCTGTGAAGAATCTCCTCATCCTTTCATATATGTCTCTGTGAGACTTCTGGAGCACCGAGAAAACACTACTGAAGGAGACTTAAGAGTGCTGCTCCAAAAAATGGCAAAGCACCCTGGAAGGGACCGGATCCGCACTGGACTAATATGCAGCATGAAGCAATGGCTTAGGATCCGGGGACTTAGACCATTTTGTTGGATCCAAGACTGTTGGACTGGTCGAGTACTTGGTTGGATCTGAGGATGGTCAGATTACGGGAGACTTTGGATCCAATTTCTCTCTTTTTTTCTTTGGCTCTAAGGACATAGAAGAAGAATCCAATCTGGACCTTTTTGAAGGGGCTTTAGTTTTAATTTTTGGAAAATGAACTCCAGAATTGGCTTCAGAGAATGCAGTCAGCAACAAACCCTTTAACATTAGTTTATTCTTCCTCGCAGATAAGCATGGATTGAAACCACGGCAAATGCCACAATGTAGGTTAAGATAGTCTGGCCCTAAACAGTAGACACACAGAGTGTGGGCATCTGAAAAGGGCATTTTATGCTCACATCTCTCAGTCTGAGAGACATAGTGCATAAAATAGTTATACTGAGCAGCAGTAACTAGAAGTAACACTAAGAGAAATCCTATAACTAGCAATAGCAAGCAGAAGAAAGAAGACAGCAAAAAATTAGGTAACAGAAGTTTTTTTTCTTTTTTGTTTAAAGAACAGAAAGAAGAAACTAGAGGAGTATAACATTCATCATGAAAAGATAAACGGGGGTAGGAAAGTCCTACCAACAATTGTAGCAAGAATACACTAGCAAGTGTATAAAGGATAATAAAAGCGAATAAAGGTAGCAAAATCTCTTATGATATATAGTAAAGTATCAAACAGAAAAAGATTTATCAATGGTTAGCGATTAAGGAAGTTTTAAGAAATATGACTTATCTTAACAAGTTTGCTCGAGAGCTGTAGTCAACCAAGTGTAGTCATGAAACGGCAAACGAGATCTGAGGGAAGTTGGGGATAGTGCACTGTGGGTAGGAAAGGAGCTGGAGAGTTTTTCTAAAGCCATGAGCTAGTGTAACGGCCAAGTCAGATCTGAACTTATCTGTTGAGAACTGAATGAAAATTCACAACATCAGATTTAACCATTTTAATTCAAACTGTGCAAGGTTTTGAAATAGTATTAAAATGTACAGATATAACAAGTCTCAACAATTGTTTCTAACAGGGATTCTCTCGATTCCTTTTCGTAACTGGATAAGCCTACTGGGCATGTCCCTTTAAAGGGGTGACCTGCACTACCTAATAAGTGACAGTTTGCAAGTGGAATTGAGGGGCTCAAAAGCAAGACTGCAAACTGATGCTTGTTAGTAACTTGTTGCCTTAACCCCATTTAAGTTCTCTTAACAAGCTTAATGCCTGTTACATGTCAGCACTCCGACCCATGGAACAGAAAGTAACTACGGCAGTCTTACAATCCTACTCCTCACTTGAGACTAGAGGAACTTGGCTTCACACCCAAACTTAGGTAATTAGCAGTGCATATGGATGGATATTCAAAGAGGGGACTAGTTGGAAGCAGCACCCAGTTTTCCACATCTACGCTAAACATCATTGTGTGACTTGAAAGATGTTTACCATTTCGGGACACATCACAAATCAGGGACCATGCCTTAATGAAATCAGGCTCTTTACTCTGAAGTTTTACTACACATTGGTATGCTCGTTTTTTAAATTCTGCATCTTCATCAAATCTCTTCTTTGATTCCTAGAATTAAAAAACAAAAAAGCAACATTATTTTCTCAGCTTTAACACAGCAGGTTATTTTTACAACTGCTAAGAGTACTTCAGAAATTTTAGACTAATTCACAAGAAAGGTGCCAGACACACACAGAGCAGCAGTTCTGCATTATTTTAACTATGCTGATAAACTAGTACAATGTCTTCTATAAGCATCATCCAGTTAAGCAACTTATTCAAACTATAAACATTTTAATGAACTTCTGCAGCCAAAATAATTAAAATAGTACTGACAAGAATTTGAGCATGCACAGCACTATTTAGTCAGCCAACGTTTTCTAACAACTGAAGAGCTTAAGTTTTTTTTTTTTTTTTTTTACACCATTACTCATAAGAAACGCTGGAATCATAACACCTCACAGGAGACACTTTTTTCGCATTCAAAAACAAAGTGCTCCAAGCAAATATTCTAATCAAGCTTTGTGCTCGCACAGCCTCGGGCTTACAGGAACACTTACCCAGCAAAACAAAGTATTTCCTTTCTACCATGGATACATATCCTGGTACTCTCTACAAATTAGTCGTGAGAACTTAAAATTTTACACTGAATTCTGGTACTCCATAAAATCCTATTTAAATCCTGCCATATTCAGCAAGATGGCATTATGAGAGTAGCCACTGGTGTCTTCAACCACGTAACATGATTCTCAGCTTCCTTGCTCGTTGTCCACTGCAGTCTTTAATTCTGTTACTGTTTTTGAATTATTTACTTTTATAGAGTGTTTCAATTATCCACAATCCTTTCAATGAAACACTTTCAAGTTTTTTTTCTCAAATGTCACTATCTTCATGCTGTACATTTCTCATGTCATAAAATTCTTTTTGAAGATATTATCCATCTGGATTCCATAACAGACTCCTTATGTATTAACAGTATATATGAGATGAGATCTTTACATTTTTTTCTCTTTATATGGCTTATGGTTTGAGCATGCACTATTTTCCCAACCTACTCAAAGTACAGTTGCGTGAACAACTCATCACAACAGCTGATGTCTTAGTAGGATCACTACTCCAATACAATTCCTGACCAATGGGAATTAGTCAAAGGTGGACTACTATCTGGCCTTCCCAGCTCTAGGAGTGCTACAGATATCTTGGCATGGCTCAGGCTCATCCCCAATATGAGGATGAACACCTGCATCTAAATTAAGAGAAACAACTGGACCATGACAGATGAGTAGTATGTCTATGAAAGGAAGAGATTCTATTCACTTGTTCTTGTCCTGTACATACAGAGAGTTTCCAGTCACAGTTCCTAGCTCTTTGCAGTACATAACTTAAGAAAGTCCAATGCACAAAGTGGTTTTACCTTCAGAGTTCATGGTCTGTCTCTCTTCCCTCCTAGCTTGGCCTTACACTAATGTATTGTCTTTTTTTCAGGATACAGCTTCTTGCGGGCAAAAGAAAGTAGAAGCTAGTACTGTAAAAGAGATCCTGCTCTAACATCTGCTATGATGAGTTTCTTAAAAAAATTGTACCATGCTGTTCAACTGACCACTGCTGCAGCAGAACATCTAACCAATGAGAAGATTCCAAAAGCAGCACTCCATCCATCCGGTGGAAGGCACAAACCTGCTCCTGCAAATTTTCCTAGTTAAAGAAGGTACTGCAGAATAACTGCCCCACACTTTACTCTGCTTCGGGACTGAACACATCTTGTAGTGTTTGGAAAAGGTGTGAATGGAGAACTGACTGGCTGCTTCACAAATGCTCTGGGCTGGCACATACATAAAGAAGATTGCTGATGTGGAAGCCACCTGGAATTAGTATGCATTTATCTGCCCCTGCAAGGTTCTGTGTCTCCCACAGCAGAAAAGGATCAATATTTTTTCACTTCCTCACTTTCCATAAAACACATCACTGTCTCTACAGCTCATCCCTGCTCCCTATTCCTCCTCTTTCACTAGGTACTCCCTACAGTTCCTTTCCAACAACATCCTTTGCTGGGCAAGGCCCCCAAGTACTCAGGAAGTTGCCTTATGACAGAAGTCATAAGAGGTTGGGACTGAAGACCTAATGGGAAGCAGTAGACAGGATGAGGAGAGGTGAGCCTTCCTGTTGTAAAGGCTGGATAAAATCCCAAACGCAGAAGAAAAACATGCACTGATGCCAACATACCCAGTGCATGCATTTTCTCAGCAGGAAAAAAATGTGGGGACCCAAGGTTGACCGTTGGCATGTAAGACCCCTAGTTTCTGCAACATGTCATACAGGCAGTGATTCCTTTCACAAACTCCATGTGGGGTAGGAAAGTTGGTTGTTAGTTGCTTTATCACATCTGCCCAGATGACCCTATCAGCAACCCATATCTGTTCCTGAACTATGGTTAGCAGAGCACAGACAGATGTCTTACCTGTGTGCAATCAGGCAAGATCAGATCAAGATACATACAATTTTTTAATATATAACCACCCAACTTATACACTACTACTGTCTCCCCCCCAGCTCCATACATCCCCAACCCAAAATCCCTTTACTGTTTCAGCTAGGTACACCAGAAGTAAACCTTACTGGGTGTGGAGCCTTGCCTCCTTGTGATACTGACCTCACAGTGATAGTGTTAGGTCTAGGATGCAAGGGATCCCACAGGAATTTGCATGCAGAAAGCCAGTAGCCAGCTGATGCCCTTATCAGTGAAAGTAGCTAGTGAACGAACATCAAGAAATTATCACTGCACCCTGCTTACTTCACACGTCCTACAAGGCTTCAGGTCTCCACCACAGACCACACAGGCATAAGCTTCCCCAATCCCTCCCCTGGGAAAGGAGATCTTGCTATTAGCTGCTTCATCATTTCACCAATAGCAAACTATTAGCAGCCTGATTCTGTTCCAGAATTCAGACTGCTATTAGAGCAGACTGATGCCCAGAAGACTATAGTTTGTGAGCCATTCAAAATGAATTTGCTTTACTGCTAGTTGGTCCTGATTCAAAGGGAAGGAGAACACAAATAGTTGGTTTGTCTAAATTATTCTTTCCTATGTAGGTAATACCTTAGTTGCATGTGGACATCTAAGGCATACAAAATTCTTTCCCCCTTATTCTGTTGAAAGGGGAAACACTGATAGTTGTACCATCCAATAGAGAGTTACCATACTACCTTGAACATAATGGAGGGATCAGTTCTAGGGATGACCCTAACATTACAAAACACTGTGGATGGCTTTTTGCATGTCACACAGCCTGCAATTCAGAGAACTTTCCAGTCAAAGTAATGGCTAATAAGAAGGCTGATTTCTACGCTAAATACTTCAGTGGGAAGGACACATGTTGTGGCTCTACTCAAACAGATCAAAGGTCAGTCTTTCAAGGAGAAAGACCAAGTTCCAAGATAAGGTAATAGCCCTCCTCTGAGGGAAGACATGCTTCATTGACAGATGTTAGCCAAGATCAGATGCGATGGGAGACCGTCTGAATAGTCAGCCACATGCACGTTAATTAAACAGTAACATATTACTTTTGGGGTAGTCCTGCAAGGGATGGCCCTTGCTTCTTACTGCATCATGTGCAGAATTTATTTTGTCAAGTAGGATTGCCTTTTGGTAGTCTTCTGGTATCCTTTATTTTATTTATTCAATAACCAGGGTAGACCACTGACTTAGGTGAACTATTTTCAGATTCAGCATGGGAAGTATATGACATACATACAATGAAATGTGAAAAGCAAAAAAGTACAGTTTTGTACCTACCATAAATGTAGATGTTCGAGTGTTCACCCTGCTGCAGTCATTACACTTGGGTTATCCTGTCGTCAGGCAGTCCCACAGTTGGCCGGATTTCCAAAGTCTTGGTCCGACGTCGGTTGCAGTCGCCTCATCCCTGACGTCAGAGCGCCAGGGGTACATATATTGCAACCAACGCCATTTTCTTCAGTTTTTCTTGCCCCGGATGTCAGGTGCCCCCAAAAAGGTGATCCAAATCACTACCAAATGGTGTGAACACTGTGCAAACACAAAATCCCTTCAGCTATAAGCAAATACATCAGTAAGGCATAGCAGAGGCTTAGCCAGTAGATCAGAGGGGTTGGAGGGAGGGTAACCTGGACTGCAGCAGGGTGAACACTCGAACATCTACATTTATGGTAGGTACAAAACTGTACTATGTTCATCGTGTTACCCTGCTGCAGTCATTACACTTGGGTTGAGTCCCAAAGCTAAGGTAGGGTGGAGGCATCATAGAGGGTTAGTGGAGGCAATGAGGCCCTGCAGAACTGCAGTGGCGAAGCCTGCCCTGGACTTAGAATAAAGAGGTAAGTGTTTGGTGAATGTGTGCACTGAACTCCAAGTTGCAGCTTCTAAGATTTCCTTGGTAGGAACCCCCCTGAGAAAGGCTGTAGAAGTAGCTGTTGCCCTGGTAGAGTGGGATCTAATGGTAGTGGGAACTGGTTTCCCATGATGGGTATAGCAGAACTGGATGCAATGGCCTATCCATTTAGAAATGGTTTGCTTGGATATGGCCTTCCCTTGAGAGGCTGTAGCATAGGAAACAAAGAGCTGGTCAGTTTTTCTGAAAGCCTTAGTTTTATCCAAGTAGAAACAAAGCTGCCTGTGAATGTCCAAGGAATGCAGGAGTCTCTCACCTTTGTTCTGGGGATTGGGGTAGAAAGTGGGTAGGTGGATGGTTTGATTTAGAGCTACACTGGAAACCATCTTAGGCATGAAGGAGGATTAGTTCGTAGAGAAACTCTGTCTTGATGAAAAATGAGGAAAGGTTCCACTGCCATAAGTGCCTGCAATTCTGAAACTCTCCTAGCAGAAGTTATTGCCAGGAGCAGGGCAGTCTTCCAAGATAGGAACTGAAGGTCCGCAGAAAAAGCTGGTTCAAAGGGAGGTAGCATTAGTTTTTCCAGAACAAAGTTGAGGTCCCATGTTGGGGTAGGAGCTCTTCTAGGTGGTCTAATGTTTTTCGCCCCTCTGAGGAACTGCCTTAGGAGAGGATTTGAAAATAAAGGTGGAGTCGTGTCGTAGTGAGCTGAAATAGCTGAAGCATGGATTTTAATTGAGGAGAAGGAAAGTCCTTTTTGCAATATCTCAGCTAAATACTGCAGAATGTGAGGCATATGAGGCTGAGTTGTGTCTTGGCCTTTAGCTTGGTTCCAAGCAGAAAACCTTTTCCATTTGTCCGAGTAAGCCTTCCTGGTGCTTGGCCTCCTGGCTTCTAGAATAACATCCAGCACTGTTTGTGAAAGAGGGGCTGATTGGATGCTTAATTGATTTGCCATGCAGCCAGGTTTAAGGTTTTTATCTGGCTGTGTAGAATCTGCTTGTCTTGCTGCATGAGCAAATGAGGTGTTTGAAGCAATATCCATGGAGGGCTGTGAGCCATATTCTTCAATAGTGGGAACCAGTGCTGGCGTGGCCAGTCTGGGGCTATGAGAATCATTCAAGGTTTCTCCTTTTTGACCTTCAAAAGAACCTTTGTGAGAAGAGGTAATGGAGGAAAGGCATATACTGTCAGGTTTTTCCAACTGAAGGAGAGAGCGTCCACTTTCCAAGCTTGATGGTGGAATGTCCTTGTACAAAATTTTGTCAGCTGATAGTTTTGAGGACTGGCAAACAGGTTTGTATTTGGTAGGCCCCATCTTTGAGTTATCATTGTAAATATTTGTGGGTATAGCTTCCACTCGTGGGGATCTTTGATGTTTCTGCTTAGGTCATCTGCCAATGTGTTTTTCTGTCCTGGCAGGAATTGAGCTTGTAACTGGACTTGGTAGGCAAGAGCTGTGTTTCATAAGATTATTGCTTGCCTGCAAAGAGGGTAGGAATGTGTGCCCCCTTGTTTGTTTATGTACCACATTACTGTGGTGTTGTCCATCTTTATTGCAAGTTGTCCAGGCTGTAGTAGATCCTTGAAGGCTGCAGAGCTTTCTGTACAGCTAGCATCTCCTTTTGGTTTATGTGCAGTTTTCTTTGTTCTGCAGTCCATAGGCCTTGAATGCATTGCCCTGCCATGTGTGCCCCCCAGGCATAGTCTGTAGCATCTGTTGTGATTATTTGCCTGGGTGGGGGCAAGGTGAAAGGCTGACCCTTGTTGAGGTGACATGCCTGTGCCCACCACAGAAATTCCTGTTGAAGGCAGGGAATGAGAGATATCACTGTGTCTAAGCTGTGGCTGTGTTGAGATCATACGCTTTTTAGGTACCACTGCAATTTCCTCATATGCAGTTTTGCAAATGGTATTATCAGAATGCAAGATGCCATGAGGCCCAAAGCCTGCAGAATTTTTCTTGTTGTTAATTGGGTCTTTGTTGCCATTGTTTTGAAATATTGAGTCAGTTGTAATTACTTGTCTGGTGTAAGATAAGCCTTCTGGGCCGTTGTGTCCAAGCTGGCACCCAGGAATGCCATTTTTTGTGAGGGTACTAGTTTTGACTTCTTTTCGTTTACTGTGTACCCCAGACAATTCAGTAGATGCTTCACAAAAGCCAGATGTTGTAAGAGAATGTCTTTTCTTTCTGCTTGAATGAGGCAGTCGTCCAGGTATATATTTGAATTCCTCTTTGTCTGCAATATGCAATTACTGGTGCCAGGCATTTTGTGAATACTCTGGGTGCAGTAGATAAGCCAAAGGGCAGTGCAGAGAATTGATAATGGGTTAAACCTGCAATGAAATGGAGGTATCTTCTGCAACTTTGTCTGATAGGGACATGCAGGTATGCCTCCTTGAGGTCCAACGTTACCAGCCATGCTTCCTTGCCCAACATGGGAAGTAGCTGCTGTAGTGTTAGCATCTTGAATTTGGGAACTTGTAAGTAAGTGTTTAGAATTGAAAGGTCCAGAATTGGTCTCCAAGCATTTTCTTTTCTGGGTACTAGGAAGAGTCTTGAGTAAAATCCTTGGCCTTGCTCTTGAGTTAGTACCCTTTGAATGGCTCTCATGGCCATGAGAGCTGTAATTTGTTTTTGAGCCTCTGACCTTTTATTTTTGTGGCAGGTTTGGCATTCCTCTTTTTATTGGCAAGGTGTGAAAGTGGAATCTGTATCCTCGTAAAATTATGTCTAGTACCCATTTGTCCTTTGTGACCATGTGCCAGTTGTCTGCAAATAGTGCTAGCTTTCCCCCCAGGAGGGTTGACAAAAGAGCTTTGTTTGGCCAGTTGAGGTGCAAGTCATTGAGTTTGCCTTCTGGTGGGTTGAGACCTGTCTTCTCCTCCCTTCTGGGTTGGAGTGCCCCATTGGCGAGGTTTATACTGAGCTTGTGGTTGTCCTCTGCCCCTTGGGTGCCTGTATTTACCCCTCTGAGGCCTGTCAGTGGCTGGAGAGGACCAATTTTTTGTTGGCCAGTTTCTGCTGAAGCGAGGGGGTTGTACTTGTAGGAAATCTTTGACTGTCTGCATTGATTTTGCCTTATCTTCCATTTTCTTTAAAACTACTTCTGCTTTAACACCAAAAAGAACATCCTGCTGTAAGGGAGCATCTAATAATTTTGCTTTAACATGATCAGGCAGACTTTGTTCCTTTAACCAGGCATGCCTATGTATAACTGATCCAGTGACAGCTGCTCTGCAGGAGGCCTCTAAAGAATCAAACCCACATTGCAAGGTATGTTTGCCTACCTGCTCAGTAGCGTACAACAAATCCTGTACTTCTTTCAATTCAGATTGTTGAGGGAGGGTGGTTATCTTTTGTTTTAACTGAGAGATCAGAAATTGCTGATACTTAAGCATATGAAATTGACAGTTTAGAGCTCTCATTGCTAAAGTGGCTGAGGTATAAACCTTTTTCCCCCATCTGTCTAGTGCTCTAGAATCCCTTTCAGAAGGTACTGGATTTTTAGCCATGGAAGCCTTAGCCCCCTTGGGACCCTGGGAGATAGTCCCTGGGTCAGCTACTGGGCTTTTGTAAATAAATTTGTGGGAATCAGGTACTCTGTAGTATCTGTCAGGCTTGGCCGGAGCAGGAGGCAGAGAGTCAGGGTTGAAACTGGATTCTAAATAGACATCATCCACAATGTCCAAAACAGGAGGGATGGCTAGAGGTCTGTGTTGGGGGAGTAAAAGAAACTCTCTGAGCCTTTTCTTGGAATCAAAGTAATCCTGACCTTCCCAGTGAAAATGTTCCCTCATAGTGTGTAAAGTTTCCCCAAAAGAGTAATCTTCTGGAGGGGAAGCTGAGGGAATAGAGTCCTCAGCATCAGAATCTTCATAAGGAGAGAAGGAATAGTCTTGGTCCTCAGAGGAATCCAAAGAAATAGACAGATGTTCAGAGGAAGCAGATTCTTCCTCTAGTCTAGGCCTTTTGTCAGGAGAAGGTTGAGACCCCCTGATAAGAGAAATCAAATCTTCAGCCATCTTGAGCATCTGTTTCTTAGGCATAGGGCCTTGAACAGGAGATTGAAGTGAAGCCTTTTTGGTTTGGAAGGAGTCTTCGACTTGGAAAACGTTTTGACCGAAAGAGTCGTCGGTCTGAAAATGCCTTCTGAAACCAATGGCGTTTCAGAAGCACCGACGTCCTTGGAAGGTAAATCGTCGGTAGGGCCTGAAGTAAAAGGCTGTGTCGGCCTAGTACATTCCGTCAAAATATCTGTAGCGGTCCCGGTTTCTTGAACTGCGGTAGTCAGAGGCTGTGTCTGAGCCTCACTGATAACCAGAGACCGGATCAACCGAGGCCTCGGAATCGGGCTTAGGCCTGGGCTGTCGATCCTTATCCCTGCGCTTTTTGTGCACGCAGGTAGTCGGAAGCTCCGACGGCATGTTATAATTAAATTTTCTGCCAAAAAAGTGTTGTGCAAAATCAAATCGTCTTTTAATAGTACGTTTATTAAATCTAGCACAAAAACGACAAGAAGTGATGTCGTGATCAGGGCCTAGGCAAGGTATGCAATAAGAATGAAAATCCTTATGAGGTATTTGCTTCCCACAAGAAATGCAATTGTTAACTTTTTCTGACATCGGTATGAGGCAAGAAAAGTTTCCCCAACGGGGTACTTAGCTTTATAGAAGACTTCGGTCTGAAATTCGAATTAGAAAATCTCAGGAGTCGGCCGACCGGCACTTGCGAACTGCTTCTGCTTCGGGCACCACGCGGCAAGAAAGACTGAAGAAAATGGCGTTGGTTGCAATATATGCACCCCTGGCACTCTGACGTCAGGGATGAGGCGACTGCAACCGACGTCGGACCAAGACTTTGGAAATTCGTCCGACTGTGGGACCGCCTGACGACAGGATAACCCAAGTGTAATGACTGCAGAAGGGTAACACGATGAACATCAGCAAGATACAAACATTAATATATGGTGATTTCAACTATATACAAGACAATGCAGAAGCAACTGTGGCAATAATTTGAATAGGGGGTACATGGCAGTAACAGGATGTTTTACACCGATTTAAAAAATCTGTATTTGTTCATACAGTACATGATGTGTATACATTCTCAGACAATAGGTTCTTGACATGAATCACTGTCACATCACTGAGGCAGTCAGATCAAGTTTCTGCTGCTTTGGGTGCATCAAGGTAGCAGACTTCTATCTCGGCAAGTGTACACCTGGCTGCAGACTGAATGGTGGTTCTTTTGCCAGCTGTAGAATCAGTGATAAAGCACTGCTGTCTAGACCAGTAAGAGCCCACCAGAAATGATCTCAAGTTTTTCACCACTATCTTTTGCAATATACTTTGCAAAAGGTGTGTGTGGGGATAAGCATACAAAAAGGTTGTCCATAGAAAGAAGGCTTCTACTACCCAACACCTGCGGCACAGCAGTCCTGTGTAGTTAGGAAGAGACTGTTAATTCTTGGGGAGACAAAAAAGACCATGCCTGATACCTGCAACCTCTTTGTTAGGCTGCAAGCAAACGTTTTGCTAAGGGTGTCTGCTGTCTGGTTGATATATGAGGAGATGTAGATTACCCTGAAGGTCACATGCACTATGCTGCCAGCTCCCAGGCTGGCACTGCTAGTCTGCAGACGGGGTACAAATACAGGCCCACTGTTTATGTACCACATACTCAGAGTGCCACCCATTGACAGCAGAAGCACTTCTGGCTTTCCAATGTATTACACAACTTTCAAGGGAAGGACGCTTGCTAGTATTGCCTTCAAATTAATGCTGAGGTTTTATATCTAGGTTGACTTGCTTCAAACCTGGAGTTTTACCAAATAGGCCTCTAAAACCATATCCAAAGCATCAATTCTCAAGGTATGGTTTTGTCTGGGAGGGGGAAAAATGCTCCTGTTCTCCGTGACCTAAAAAAATCCTTCAAGATACAAGAGATGCCTGGTACTTCCTTGTCTAATGGTAGACAATACTATTCCCAGTGGGCTTTCTGGTACCACTGAATCTTTGCGAGCTTTGCTAGAGGTACAATAAGGATTACAGAGGCAATGATCCTCAGGGATAAAATGAAGTCTCTCACCATCACAGTGGCACTCAGGACTTGTTTGAGGAAAACATGCAGCACCAAAATTGAGTGCACCATGGAGTTACAAGCATTGCACTCCACAGCATCAACAATGGCCCTCAAGAAGATTATTTTATCGGCAGTCCAGTGCGAACTTCATCTTTCCCTGTGGTTCCCTCTTCATCTGGGCTTGCTGTAAGGATTTATCTAGGTAAGGTAAGCATGAACTCTTCTGATTCTCAAGAAAACCTCTACTGATTTCAGGAACTTTGTAAACAGCATAAGAGTAAAAGAGTGGCCAAAGGACAAGGAAGGGTGCTGGAAATTGTGGTTAAATGTCTTGAACCTGAACAATTGGCTATGTTTCATGCATACAGGGACCTGAACGTAGACATCTCTGAGGTCTAGCATGGCCAGGGACACCTTGTAATATTGGTAGGGTCTGCAGGTGAGCATTCTGAATTTAGGTACTCTTAAAATAGTTGAACATGGACATACCTAGGGCTGACCTCTACAGTCCATCACTCTGGGGTACTACAAAGAGTTTAAAATAGAACCCAGAGTCCACCTTACTCCTGTTAGACAAAGATGAATGGCTGATTCTATCTATCCTTACAAAGAAGGGATTGCTTTGAATGTTGTCTCTTTAGATAAAGGATCAAGTTCAAGACCAATCTGTAAAACCTTATCTTTGAGCAGCTGTCTTTGAAGATATTCAGATGATCTCTTAGTCAGGAGAAGAAAGGAAGGAGAGAGACAGACCTCCAGTTTAGTCATACTTGCCTGGACAGTCTATATGAGTCAGTCCCAGAATGGCTCCCCAATTCAATCTTCTTGCACTGCCACTTCTGCTTTTTGAAAGCCCTTTTGCTCATGGCCTGCTGGCCTCCAGTCTGGAGTCTGTAAAAGGGAAAGTATTTTGAAAGGCAGTTGCAGCTGTATCTTGGATGTTTTAGAGTTGCTTTATCACCTCCACTGTCCTCCCCTTCTCAAAAATGTCTCAGGCTGGAGGACTAAACAAAATGTTCAAGTCAAGAGAAGCATTAAGCAGATGCCCCTCAACATCTTCTGGCAGTGGATGAATCCTTAACCCTGAACACATTCTTATCACCAACCTCCTACTGTGCAACCTTACAGCCATGTTCCTTGTATCACTGTCACACTTAATCATGTGTTTACCTTCTTTCGGGGCAAGTGGGTCAGTCTGCACATTTGTCTTTTCAGAGTCCTGTCCTACACTTTTGCAGTAAACTCTTTAGGATTTTATCTTCACACCTGGTCGTGTGGGTTTGACAATTTATGGCCGGGAAGGCAAGTATATTTGACATATAACCCTTTTTTAACAACTCTACCAAGGATTCTACGCTCTCTATCATTAATGGTAAGTTAGGAGCAATATAGATCCCTTAGCTGCATCCAGGGAGATGGCACCAAGATTTGCCAATGTTTTTTTTTTTTTTTACAAGTACTGGCAGGTCTATTACATCCGATACAACTGGCTGAAGGTTTTGGAGTATACAATGCTGTAAATCTGAAGAGGTTGGCAGAGATGACAGATGCTGACATCAGTAGCTTGGAAACCACTTCAATGGCAAAGGCTTCCTCTTGTCCATCACATACATGGGTAGCCTTCTGCTCCTTGGCATTCTTTCTGATGCTCCTCTCTTGAAATTCCTCATGGTGCTACTCTTTCCTACATGCCTTTTTAAGGGTAATACATCCCCTAAATGAACTAAGGGCTGTTCAGCAATTGGTATAATGGAACTGCATCCAGCTTTTTTCTGAGTTACCCATGCAAGAAGTGTGAGCTCTCTACTCTTTTGACTTTTTCTTGCAAAACCTCAGTCATACTTCACAGATAACAAGGAGACAAGACCCTCCCATGCACTTTTAAGGTAATATTTGTAGAGGATCAGATAATGCAACGCAGAAAGATGCCCTGGGAAATAAATCTAATTTCCCTATAAATGTTCACTAGCAAATAGGAAAAGTAACAACTATACTCTAAACAGAAATAAGAAGCCAATATTTCCCCAAAAGAGCACTTATCATTAACCAATTCTTTTAAGGACCAGGCCAAACAACCACATACCTTGTCATTGGGTATGGCAAGTGCTGACTGGGATACAAGAATGCCTCTACATGAAGGGAAGGAGCAAATCCAGGCCAAAACATGTACAGCTACATGAGTTGGGTCAGCTGGGTGAACAGCATCCTGCAGCTAATTCCCACTTGTTGGGAAAATGTTACAATAATGATCCATATGAAGAACATATATCATTATACTGCATCACCAAAATGAAAAAACGTCTAGAATTGCACACAATATTCTACACAGGGTCTAACCATCTCCCTGCATAAAGAAGGAAGTTAATTCGACTAGGTGATGTCTGAAGAAATAAGGAGCTTTAAGACATGGGTGACTTCAGAAATATACTAGCTGCTTCAAGAACTGGATCAGACATAGGATGTAAGACTGGGAGTTAAGAAAGGACAAAGGACTGTTCTAAATATGTATGATATTGCCCATGACACAGTGTTGTAGTGGATGCAACATTAGAGGCACGGGACTTGTTAAGGTCCTGACCAAGAAGGTAGTGCAACTGTGAAATTCTGCTTTCTCATTTAGTACAGACATTTAAGACTATGTGCTACTAGACCAAGACCATGGAGCAATCCCAAGTTTGATTCCGACAGCCTCTATTGCCTACTGTGCAACTCTGACTTAAGTCACTTAACTACGCTCCTGGTCACCTTCACAAAGGGACAATGCATCCAGTGGATTTCAGTTAACATTTTTTAAATGACTTTTTCTAAGGTTTGGATGAGTGATGATGAGAATAACTGTCAAGTTCAATACATTAGAGTGGGCCAAGCTCTTGTTTCTGACTTTAAAACAGAGGCAGCGGTGAAATGTGAGGATAAATTCAATGAAGGTGCAGTTTAAATGTGCTGTTTAAAAGAAATGATGGGTACAATGCAAAATAAGTTAAGGAAGCTGAAACAGGAAGTAGCAGCTGTGAAGTGTGTGCTGGAATATATGAAACCCAAATAATTTTAGTGAATAAAATCCATATTAAAGGATTAAAGCCATATTGGTCTGCTTGCTGAGGAGAGAAAAGGACACAGATAACCATCTGTGTTGTGATAATCTGCCACTACTGACCAGGTTGAAGGCATTAAGGTGATGTTTCTTATTCTTATAATTTTTTTTTAAGTTTTTACTATGCATCCTTCAGGTCTGGATATGAATGTATAAAGGGCATGAAGAATGGGAAGACAGTTGAGGACTTTCAGTAAAGCAGCTGCTTGACAAACTGTAACTAGCTCTCCCCAATATGGTTAATAAACTAAAAAAAAGCTGGAAATCAAAATTACTCACCAAAATACACAATTCTTATCTATGAAGTGTATTGTTTGGATGTCTTCAGGAAGATTTGGTAATTTTAAAAAAATTAGCAAAAGAAGCTCTAGCTATGAAGAAAATACAGTTGTGTGCACTTACCATAAATGTAGATGTTCGAATGTATTCACTGTTGCAGTCATTACATTTGGGGTAATCTGCTGGCAGGTTGCCCTCAGTCGGCCTGATTAACAAAGTCTTGGGTCCTGCGTCAGTTGCTGTCCCTTCTTCCATGACGTCAGGAGTATAAAACATGCAGCCAAGGCCATTTTCATCAGTTTTTTTCTTGCCCCAGATGTCAGGTGCCCCCCAAATGGGGAATATATATATATATATATATATATATATATATATACATATACATACACATACATGTATTTAATTTAGAACACAAACAATATACCTCCAATCAAAAAAGCAAATACACCAAAAAGGCTTTTAAGCATATTAAAGGAAAGAAGAGGTATAGTAAGAGAAACAACAGGAGACTGGAGGGTGGGTAACCAGGACTGCAACAGTGAATACATTATGGTAAGTGTACACAACTGCACTATGTTCTTTGTGTTTCACTGTTGCAGTCATTACATGTGGGTAGATTCTCAAAGCTATGGTTGGGAGGATGGATATATACAGAATTAGGAGCAGCTATAAGAACCTGCAGGATAGCAGTGGCAAAGCCAGCTCTGGATTTAGAGAAGAGAGGTAAATGGTAATGTTTGGTGAACGTATGAACTGAGCTCCAGGTAGCAGCTTCTAGAATGTCTCTGGTAGGAACCCCTCTGAGAAAGGCTGCAGAAGTAGATGCAGCCCTGGTGGAATGAGATCTGATCCCCTTGGGATGGTGCTCATAGTAGAAACGAATACAATGGCTTATCCATTTAGAAATAGTCTGCTTTGAAATAGGTTTTCCCTCTGCCCCTGTAGCAAAAGCCACCAATAGTTGCTCAGATTTTCTTAGAGGTTTTGTCCTGTTTTAAGTAGAATCTAAGTTGTCTGTGCACATCCAATGAATGCAGAATCCGCTCACCGTTGTTCTGTGGATTGGGAAAGAAAGTTGGCAGATGAATGGTCTGATTAAGAGTCACACTGGATACTACTTTAGGCATGAAAGATGGATTGGTACTGATAGGTACCCTGTCCGGATGGAAAATAATGAAAGGTGCTACTGCCATAAGAGCCTGTAATTCTGAAATCTGTCTAGCTGAAGTAACTGCTAAAAGAAACACTGTTTTCCAGGAGAGATATTTTAAATCTGCAGTAGCAGCTGGTTCAAAAGGAGGTAGAGTGAGTTTTTCCAAAACAAAATTGAGGTCCCATGCAGTAGCTGGTGCTCTCCTGGGAGGTCTTAAATTTTTGGCCCCTCTGAGATACTGCTTTAGCAGAGGATGAGAAAAGAGGGGAGGCTCTGTGTTGGAATGCGCTGAAATGGCAGAGACATGGATTTTTATAGAAGAAAAAGATAGGCCCTTATGAAGCATCTCAGTTAAATATTGCAGAATCTGAGGAATATTGGGCATTGCTGTGCTTATTCCTTGTGCTTGGTTCCAGGCACAGAATCTTTTACATTTGTCCGCATAAGATTTTCTAGTACTTGGCCTTTTAGCCTCCAGAATGACATCCATCACAGGTTTGTTGAGAGATGTAACTGGTGAAATTAGTTGATTAGCCATGCTGCAAGAGTCAGAGTTTGGAGCTGAGTATGCAGAATTTGATAGTTCTGCTGAGACAGTAGGTAAGGTGTCAGAGGCAGTTACCACGGAGGAAGGTGTGACATATTGTGTAGGAGTGGGTACCAGTGTTGGCGAGGCCAGTCTTGAGCAATCAGTATAATTTTTGTTTTTTCCTGTCTGGCTTTTAGTAAGACCTTGGAGGGCAGAGGGAGAGAAGGAAAGACATAGACTGATAGGTTTTTCCAGCTGAAAGACAGAACATCCACTTTCCAAGCTTTTTTGTGATGAATTCTTGTGCAGAATTTGTCCAACTGATAAATCTGGGGTGAGGCAAAAAGATCTATGTCTGGGCTCCCCAATTTGTGTGTCAACATGCTGAAGATCTGTGGGTCCAGTTTCCATTCGTGTGGGTCCATAAGATTTCTGCTTAGTGCGTCTGCCAGAGTATTTTGCTTTCCTGGCAGGAATTGAGCTTGAAGATGTATTTGGTAAGTCAAGGCCGTGTTCCACAATGCCATGGCTAGTCTGCAAAGGGGGTAGGAGTGGGTATCCCCCTGCTTGTTTATGAACCACATGACTGTGGTGTTGTCTGTCTTTATCAGTAGTTGTCCTGGATGAAGATAGTCCTTGAAGGCTGTCAGAGCATTCTGTACAGCTAGCATTTCTTTCTGGTTGATATGTAGCTGCATTTGATTTGGGTTCCATTGGCCCTGAATGCATCTTCCTGCAAGATGCACCCCCCAAGCATAATCTGATGCGTCTGTAGTCAGGGTTTGGGCGGCAGGGAGTGGAGTGAATGACAGTCCCTTGTTTTGGTTGTAGGCCTCTGCCCACCATCGGAACTCTAGCTGTAGGCAAGGAATGATAAGAATCATTGTCTCCAGGCTGTGACAATGTTGACTCCATCTCCATAAGCTTTTTAGATACCACTGAAGTTTCCTCATATGCAGTCTTGCATATGGAATTATTAGAATGCAGGAGGCCATGAACCCCAAGGCCTGCAGAATTTGTCTTGCAGATAGCTGGGTTTTTGTGGCCACCTGTTTGAAGTAAGTCATCAATTGAATTTGTTTTACTGGCGTAAGGTAGGTCATCTGGGCAGTTGTATTCAAGCTTGCACCCAGGAATGTAATTATTTGAGAGGGTATCAGTTGTGATTTCTTTTCGTTTATGGTGTACCCTAGACAAGTTAGAAGTCTTTTTACAAACGCCAGATGTTTTAGAAGAGTGTCCTTGTTTTCTGCCTGAATTAGACAATCGTCCAGGTAAGGATAAATCTGAATGTTTCTTTGTCTGCAAAATGCAATTACTGGTGCCAGGCACTTTGTGAAGACCCTGGGTGCAGTAGATAAGCCAAAGGGCAGTGTAGAGAAAGTACAGTTGTGGACACTTACCATAAATGTAGATGTCTGAGTGTATTCACTGTTGCAGTCATTACATTTGGGTAATCCTGCTGGCAGGTTGCCCTCAGTTGGCCTGAATTACAAAGTCCTGGGTCCCATTTTCCTACAGTTTTTCTTGCCCCAGATGTCAGGTGCCCCCCCTAAAAGGGTAGGCAAAATTTATATCTATATATAAAATTACATGCAGCAATATGAACTTTATCTTCATCCACAAGCAAATACACCACACAGGTTGTACAAATCAGAGAAGGAAAGATAGGTTCCATCAGAAGAAAAGGGGGAATGGCGGGTGGGTAACCTGGACTGCAACAGTGAATACACTCGAACATCTACATTTATGGTAAGTGTACACAACTATACTATGTTCTTCGTGTTTCACTGTTGCAGTCATTACAATTGGGTAGATTCCCAAAGCTATGGTTGGGAGGCTGGAGCTAAACAGCATTAGGGGTGGCTATAAGACCCTGCAGAACTGCAGTGGCAAAGCCTGCCCTGGATTTAGAGTAGAGTGGCAGATGATGGTGCTTTTAAAGGTGTGCACTGAACTCCAAGTAGCTGCCTCTAAAATGTCCTTGGTTGGTACTCCTCTGAGAAAGGCAGCTGAAGTGGCTGCAGCTCTGGTGGAATGTGGCCTAATGCCCTTAGGCACTGGCTTGCCATGGTATAAGTAGCAGAAATTAATGCAGTGGCCTATCCACTTTGAAATAGTCTGCTTTGAGATAGCATTTCCTTGTGATCCTGCAGCATATGCCACTAGTAATTGCTCTGTCTTTCTGAAAACTTTGGTTCTGTCCAAGTAGAATCTAAGCTGTCTGTGTACGTCCAAAGAATGAAAAATTCTTTCCCCTTGTTCTGTGGATTTGGACAGAAAGTTGGCAGATGAATGGTTTGATTAAGAGCCACACTGGACACCACTTTAAGCATAAATGTTGGGTTTGTCCTCAGGGAGACCCTGTCCGGATAAAAAATGATAAAAGGTTCCACAGCTATGAGTGCCTGTAGCTCTGAAACTCGTCTTGCAGAAGGTATTGCTAGGAGCAGAGCTGTTTTCCAAGATAAAAACTTTATATCCACAGTAGCAGCTGGCTCAAAAGGAGGCAGGGTGAGTTTTTCCAAGATGTAGTTGAGGTCCCATGCAGGCATTGGTGATCACCTTGGAAGCCTTACATTTTTGGCTCCTCTGAGGTACTGTTTTAATAAGGGATGAGAAAAGATTGGTGGCTCTGCATTGTAATGGGCTGAAATGGCAGAGGGATGAATTTTAATAGATGAGAAAGATAGGCCTTTGTCCAGCATCTCAGTTAAGTATTGTAAAATCTGAGGAATATTTGGCACAGTTGTATCTGTTCCTTGTGCCTGGTTCCAAGCACAGAATCTCTTCCATTTTCCAGCATAAGATTTTCTAGTACTAGGCCTTCTGGCTTCCAAAATGACATCCATCATAGCTTTGCTGAGAGGTGTGTTTTGTATGACTACATTATTCGCCATGCTGCCAGGTTTAAAGTTCTGAGCTAGCTGTGCAGGATCTGATTGTTTTGCTGGGATAGTAGATGCGGTACTTGAGGTAAGGTCCAAGATGGGCATTGAGACAAGCTACTTAATATTGGGTACCACTACTGGCGAGGCCAGTCTGGTGTAATCAGAATCATCTTTGGCTTCTCCTGTCTGACCTTTAGGAGTACCTTGGGGAGGAGAGGCAGAGGGGAAAAGGCATATACTGATAGGTTTTTCCAGCTGAAGGATAGGGCATCCACTTTCCATGCTTGTCTGTGATAAATCCTTGTGCAGAATCTCTTTAGTTGGTTGTTGTGAGGGGAGGCAAATAGATCTATGTTTGGGCATCCCCATTTCCCTGTTATCATGTTGAAGACATGTGGATCCAGCTGCCACTTGTGGGGATCCATGAGGTTTCTGCTTAGTTTGAGTGCCAGAGTATTTTTCCTTCCTGGCAGGAATTGTGCCTGCAGATATACTTGGTAAGTCAGTGCTGTGTCCCACAAAGTCATAGCTAGTCTGCAAAGGGGGTAAGAATGTGTGCCTCCCTGCTTGTTTATATACCACATGACCGTGGTGTTGTCTGTCTTTATCAGTAGTTGTCCTGGATGAAGTAGGTCCTTGAAGGCTGTCAGGGCATTTTGAACAGCTAGCATCTCTTTTTGATTGATATGTAGATGCATTTGGTTTGAAGTCCATGTTCCCTGAATGCATCTTCCTGCCATGTGGACCCCCCAGGCATAATCTGATGCATCCGTTGTTAGTATCTGCCTGGATGGGGGTAATGTGAATGTCTGTCCCTTGTTTTGGTGACAAGCCTTTGCCCACCATTGAAACTCCTGTTGCAGGCAGGGAATGAGAGTAATTATGGCTTCCAGGCTGTGGCAATGTTCGAGTCCAAACACTTTTTAGGTACCATTGAAGTTTCCTCATATGCAGTCTTGCATATGGAATTAGTAGGATGCAGGATGCCATGAAGCCCAATGCCTGCAGAATTTTTCTTGCAGATAACTGGGCCTTTGTTGCTAACATGCTGAAATAGGTAGTCAGTTGCCTTTGCTTGTCTGGCGTGAGATAAGCCATCTGGGCAGTTGTATTTAAGCTTGCACCCAGGATCTCTTGAGAGGGTACTAGTTTTGATTTATTTTTGTTGACAGTGTACCCTAGGCATGTTAGAAGTTTTTTCACAAACGCCAGATGCTGTAAAAGGATGTCCTTGTTCTCTGCTTGAATTAGACAGCTATCCAAGTAAGGGTATATTTGTATTCCTCTTTGTCTGCAGAATGCAATTACTGGTGCCAGGCACTTTGTAAAGACCCTGGGCGTAGTAGATAAGCCAAAGGGCAGTGCACAGAATTGGTAATGCATTGAGCCAGCCTTGAATCTGAGGTATCTTCTGCATATTTGTCTGACTGGGACATGCAGGTATGCCTCTTTTAGGTCTAAAGTTACAAGCCAAGAGTTTTTGCCCAGCATGGGCAGAAGCTGCTGCAAAGTCAACATTTTGAATTTTGGTATATCCAGGTATGTGTTCAGAATCGATAGGTCCAGTATTGGCCTCCAGGCCTTGTCCTTTCTGGGCACTAAGAACAGTCGAGTAAAATCCTTGCCCCCGCTCTTGCTCTGGCACTTGTTGAATGGCTCTCATGTCCATGAGGGATGAGACTTGTTTTTGTGCCTCTGCCCATTGATTTTTTGGCAGATCTGGCCAGCCGTTTGCCTTTGGCAGGGTATGGAAATGGAACTTGTAGCCTTGTGACACGACATTTAGAACCCACTTGTCCTGGGTTATAATGTGCCAATTTTGAGAAAAAAGTGCTAATTTTCCCCCTAAGGGTGCTGCCAGGTAATAAGTGCTTGGTGCAGGCAGGGGGAAGTCATTGGGGCTGTTTCCTGTAAGGATGTGATTTGTCATCTCCACTTTTGGAGGTAGAAGCACCCCATTGCTTTGACCTGTATCAACCTTGCGCCTGGGATCTGCCTCTAGGGCATCTGGGTCTGCCCCTTTGAGGTCTGTCTGACACAGGAAAGGACCAATTCTTTGTTGGCTAGTGTCTACTAAACCTAGGTGGCTGTACTTGTAAGAAATCTTTGACCGTTTGCATAGATTTAGCCTTGTCCTCCATTTTCTTTAACACCTCTTCTGCTTTAACACCAAACAAAGTATCATGCTGTAAAAGTGCATCTAATAATTTAACGTTAACATGATCAGGCAAATTTTGTTCCTTTAACCAAGCATGCCTTCTAATTACAGAACCTGTAACTGTGGCTCTGCAGGAGGCCTCTAAAGAATCAAAACCACATTGCAAAGTATGCTTTAAAAACTTGTTCAGCTGCATGCAATATATCCTGCATTTCCTTGTTTTCTGCACATTCAGAGTTAAACAACATTTTCTGTTTAAGCAATGACATGACATATTGCTGATATTTGAGCATATGAAACTGACAGTTTAAGGCCCTTATAGCCAAGGTAGCAGGTGTGTAAACCTTTTTTCCCCATCTGTCCAGTGCCCTAGAATCCCTGTCAGAAGGGGTAGGGTTTTTTGCAGCGGAAGCCTCAACTCCCTTGGGACCCTGAGAAATAGTTTCTGGGTCTACAGCAGGGTTTTTAAAAATGAATTTATGTGAGTCAGGAACCCTGTAATATCTGTCAGGCTTAACGGGAACTGGAGGTAAGGAATCAGGGGTAAGGCTAGACTCCGAAAACACATCATCTACAATGAATAACACAGGGGGGATGGCAAGTGGCTTGTGCTGGGGTAGTAGCAGGAAATCCCTGAGCCTCTTTTTAGATTCTGAAAAATCTTGGCTCTCACAGTGGAAACGCTCCCTCATGGTATGTAAGGTTTCCCCAAAGGAACAGTACTCAGGAGGAGAAGCTGAAGGAATGGATTCTTCAGCATCAGAATCCTCATGGGGGGAAAGAATATTCCTGATCAGAAGAGGAATCAGAAGAAATAGAAACCTGATCTGAAGATTCATAGTCAGTCTCTTGCCTAGGCCTCTTATCAGGAGGGGGATGGGAACCCCTGATCAAGGTAATCAAGTCTTCGGCCATTTTGAGCATCTGTTTTTTGGGCATGGAGGCCTGTCCACATGGCTCTTGAGTTTGCTTTTTTGCCTTTGAAGGAGCTGTAGTCTTTGCCTTTGAAGTCAGTTTAATGTATAGATGTTTGGGTCTGAATACACCCTCAGAAGCCAGTGCCTGCTCAGCGGCTCTGGACCCATCTGAAGGATTAGCGTCCGAGGCTTCAATACCTTGAGTTTCCAGTGGCATGGCCGACTCCATGTGGGAGTCGGTAGCAGCCTGCGAATCTAAAGTAGCGGTCATCAGAGGCTGTGAAAGCGCCTCACTCAGAACCAGCGAACCGGCGACTAGCTTAGGAGGAGCTTCGTCGTTGGTTTTGGGCCTTGGGTGTCTTTCTTTTTCTTTGCGCTTTTTGTGAACTTCAGTAGTCGGATGGCTTCCCGGCGACATTTCTGGATAATTAAACCTGCGTCCAAAGTAGTTCAAAGCAAAATCATACCAATGCTTAATAGTGCGTTGGTTAAATCTAGCACAAAACCGACAACCCAGAAATTTATGATCAGTGCCTAGGCAAGGAATACAGTAAGAATGAAAGTCCTTATGAGGTATTTGCTTGCCACAAGAAATACAATTATTAACTTTTTCTGACACTGGTTCTGGAGCAAGAAAAAAGTTTCCCCAACGGGGTACTTAGCTTTATAGAAGACTTCGGATCTGAAATTCGAACTCTAAAATCTCAGTGGATTCGGCTGACCAGCACTTGCGAGCTGCTTCTGCTTCGGGCACCGCATGGCAAGAAAGACTAAAGAAAATGGCGTCGGCCGCTTCTTTTATACCCCTGACGTCAGGGAAGGGTCGACGACAGCCAACGCAGGACCCAGGACTTTGGAATTCAGGCCGACTGAGGGCAACCTGCCAGCAGGATTACTGACTGAGGGCAACCTGCCAGCAGGATTACCCAAATGTAATGACTGCAACAGTGAAACACGAAGAACATCTGGTAATGCAAATAGCCTGCTTTGAAGCCGAGGTATCTACTGCAAGATTCCCTGATTGGGATATGCAGGTAAGCCTCTTTTAAGTCTAGAGTTACCAACCAGGCATCCTTGCCTAGCATAAGCAGTAAATGTTGTAGAGTCAGCATCGTGAATTATGGCATGTCCAGAAATGTATTTAGAATGGATAAGTCCAGAATGGACGCCATGATTTGTCTTTTCTGGGTACCAGGCAAAGTCTTGAATAAAAACCTTGTCCCTTTTTCTTTTCTGGTACTGGTTGAATTGCCTCCATATTCATGAGGGACATAACTTGTTTCTGGGCGTCTGCCCACTGATTTGGAGGCAGATCTGGCCAACCGTTTGGGATTGGCAAAGTGCGGAAATGAAATCTGCATCTCTGGGATACTATATTTAAAACCCACTTGTCCTGGGTAATTAGTTGCCAGTTTCGTGCATGAAGTGCCAGTTTTCCCCCCAAAGGGGCGGCCAAAAGATAAGTGCTTGGTGATTGCATTGGAAACTCATTGAGACTGTTTACCGTAGGAAGGTGCCTTGTTACTTCCAGATTTGGAGGTGGAGTCACCCCATTGTTTTGTTCTATAAGTTCCTTGTGACTGAAACCTGGAGCCTTTGGAATGTCTGGGTTTGACCTGAGCGGCTCTGGTGGGTACTGGAAAGGACCAGTTCTTAGTAGGCCAGTGCCTACTGAACCTGGGCGGCTGTACTTGTAGGAAATCTTTTAAAGTTTGCATAGATTTAGCTTTATCTTCCATCTTTTTCAAAACTTCTTCTGCCTTATTACCAAATAGATTGTCCTGTTGTAAAGGAGCATCCAACAATTTTGCTTTAACATGATCAGGCAAGATTGTGCTCCTTGAGCCATGCATGCCTTCTTATCACAGATCCAGTTACAGCGGCCCTGCAAGAGGCCTCCAAGGAATCTAAACCACATTGCAAAGTATGCTTTCCAACTTGTTCAGCTGAATGCAATGAATCCTGCAACTCTTTATTTTCCACACAGTCAGAAATCAACATAATTTTCTGTTTAAGTAAGCCCATGACATGCTGCTGATATTTAAGCATATGAAATTGACAATTTAAAGCCCTGATTGCTAAGGTTGCAGATGTGTAAACCTTCTTACCCCATCTATCCAGCGCCCTGGAGTCTCTATCAGAAGGGGTAGGATTTTTAGCAGTAAAAGCCTTAACGCCCTTGGGACCCTGATAAATGGTTTCAGGGTCAGCAGTAGGGTTTTTAAAAAGGAATTTGTGGTAGTCGGAAACCCTGTAATATCTGTCTGGCTTACTAGGAGCCAGAGGCAGGGAAAAAGGAGCCATGCTGGATTCTGAGAAAACATCATCAACAATGTCTAGAACAGGAGGTTTAGCCAAAGACCTATGCTGAGGAAGAAGAAAGAAATCCCTAAGCCTCTTTTTAGATTCTGAGAAATCCTGACTCTCCCAGTGAAAGTGTTCCCTTAGGGAATGCAAAGTTTCTCCAAAAGAAAAATCCTCAGTAGGAGAAGCATAAGGGATGGAATCTTCTGCATCAGAGTCCTCATAAGGTGGAATATATAATTCCTAATCAGAAGAGGAATCAGAAAAAATAGAAACCTGATCTGAAGATTCATAGTCAGTACCTTGCCTAGGCCTCTTAGCAGAAGGGGGATGGGTATCCCTGATCAAAGCAATTAAATCCTCAGCCATTTTGATAATTTGTTTTTTAGGGATAGGGGCCTGTGCACGTGGCCCAAGGGTTGTTTTTTTAGACACAGAAGTTGACTTTGGTCTTAGTTTTGAAGATGGCGCCGGTTTAATATACAAATCTTTAGGCCTGAAAACACCCTCAGAAGCCGGTGCCTGCTCAGCGGCTCCAGACCTATCTAAGGTAGAGACATCCGTGGGTTCAATACTTAAAGTGTCTTGCGGCATACCGGACTCCGAATGGGTCTCAGTAGAGGCCTGCGAATCAAAAGTAGCGGGCATCAGGGGCTGCAAAAGCACCTCACTGAGTACCGGTGAACCGGCGACTGGCTTAGGAGAAGCTTTGTCATCAGTTTTGGACCTCGACGGTCTGTCTCTGTCTTTTTCTTTGCGTATTTTTAGTTATTCCGGTAGTCAGATTGCTAACCGACGACATTTCTGGATAGTTAAATCTTGAGCCAAAATATTTTGATGCAAAAATATACCGATGCTTAATAGTGCATTGATTAAATTTAGCACAAAACTGACAGCAAGGCACGTTGTGGTCAGGGCCTAGGCAAGGAATACAGTACAAATGAAAATCCTTATGAGGTATTTGTTTCCCACAAGTAATACAATTATTAACTTTTACTGACATCGGTAAGGAGCAAGAAAAAGTTTCCCCAACGGGGTACTTAGCTTTAGGTTGAAGACTTTGGTTCTGAAACTCGAAAACGAAAATTTCAGGTGTCGTCCGACTGGCACTTGCGAAATGCTTCTGCTTCGAGCACCACGCGGCAAGAAAGACTGATGAAAATGGTGTCGGCTGCATGTTTTACACCCCCTGATGACCTGATGTCATGGAAGAAGGGACAGCAACCGACGCAGGACCCAAGACTTTGTTAATCAGACTGACTCAGGACAACCTGCCAGCAGATTACCCCAAATGTAAGAAAAGGACAAACAGTGAAACACGAAGAACATCCTTGTGTTTGTCTGGCAGGAAGCAAACCTGACTCCAGCTAATGCGCAAGGAATAGGTTCTAATTTTTTGGAAGAAAAAAAAGAAAATACAGAATGAAGTATTCAAAAAATTAGTTAGACACTTAACAAATATATTACGTCAAACAATAAAGGACACAACAGCATTTAAGAAGCATTAAGCAAGTTATTAGTCTGATGACTGGATAAAACTGCAGAAATCAGAAACTGAAATAAAATGAAGACTGACAGCATTAAGGTTATTAGTTCAAAAAGTGTATTATATTAGCACAAAACTGAC
Source organism: Protopterus annectens (assembly GCF_019279795.1). Classification (NCBI taxonomy): domain Eukaryota; kingdom Metazoa; phylum Chordata; order Ceratodontiformes; family Protopteridae; genus Protopterus; species Protopterus annectens. Next base: position 1,886,738,297 of record NC_056733.1, on the reverse strand, counting down.
AGCAAGGCACGTTGTGGTCAGGGCCTAGGCAAGGAATACAGTACAAATGAAAATCCTTATGAGGTATTTGTTTCCCACAAGTAATACAATTATTAACTTTTACTGACATCGGTAAGGAGCAAGAAAAAGTTTCCCCAACGGGGTACTTAGCTTTAGGTTGAAGACTTTGGTTCTGAAACTCGAAAACGAAAATTTCAGGTGTCGTCCGACTGGCACTTGCGAAATGCTTCTGCTTCGAGCACCACGCGGCAAGAAAGACTGATGAAAATGGTGTCGGCTGCATGTTTTACACCCCCTGATGACCTGATGTCATGGAAGAAGGGACAGCAACCGACGCAGGACCCAAGACTTTGTTAATCAGACTGACTCAGGACAACCTGCCAGCAGATTACCCCAAATGTAAGAAAAGGACAAACAGTGAAACACGAAGAACATCCTTGTGTTTGTCTGGCAGGAAGCAAACCTGACTCCAGCTAATGCGCAAGGAATAGGTTCTAATTTTTGGAAGAAAAAAGAAAATACAGAATGAAGTATTCAAAAAATTAGTTAGACACTTAACAAATATATTACGTCAAACAATAAAGGACACAACAGCATTTAAGAAGCATTAAGCAAGTTATTAGTCTGATGACTGGATAAAACTGCAGAAATCAGAAACTGAAATAAAATGAAGACTGACAGCATTAAGGTTATTAGTTCAAAAAGTGTATTATATGTTAAAAAAACAGAAAGATAAGAACACTAACGAGCTAGTGAAAAAGGTAAAAGTTAGCTTTAAAAAATACAGACTATATTTTTCTGTACATGGAACATAGATAGAGAAGTTTTTAAAACTACAATAAATTTAAATTATATGTAAGTACAGGCATGGTAAACTTTTTTTTTTTCTAATTGCTAACGCTTGAGTCGGCAGACACTGATTTGGAGCAAATGCACTTGTCAGGGAAGAGCATGCTTTGTACATGCAGATTTATATAGTCAAAAGTATTTGATGTTCAGGTATGGGGGATGTAGAAAAATGTTCTTTTTGAAAGGGTGCAATATGAAGAAAAAAAGAAGTTATGTTCTTATCACAATGTTCCATCTGTGTTGTTGATCTTCATTCATTCATTACTGATGGGTGTTGGTTCCGTCCTTGAAACAGAGTCGGCAGTTATAACAAGCTCACGCCAGCCAAAAAACTCTCGAGCTAAGCTTTTACCCATAGTGCCCCTCTCCCTAATACCTCAGATTGAGTTTGCCCATAAGAAAAGGACAAATTGAAGAGAGAAAAGCAGAGCCTTTTTCTGTGCAACTTCCTTATCTTAGGAAAGGACCATAACCGAACCTCCAAGAGTCTTCTGGAGGGGGATGGTGGGTGGGTTGTAATAAACGAATGAACAGCAACAACACAGATGGAATGTTATGGTAAGAACATAACTTCTTTATCTGATGTTGTTAATCTTCATTCATTTCTTACTGATGGGACAGAGTCCCTAGCTACTTTGTTTCCTGGGAGGCCCTATAGAAGAATATTCCTGAGTATCAGTGAACCAAAGGAGGCTCCCCCCCTGGAGACCATATCCAATTTGTAATGCATGATAAAGGTATAAGGAGAGGCCCATGTTGCTGCTGCACAAATGTCATCCATGGAAGATCTTGCATGGAAAGCAACAGATGCTGTGACTGATCTCGTGGAATGTGTTTTGATCTTAGAAGGTATAGAAGCATTATTTTGTTGATAAATAAAGGAAATGCAATGTCTCAACCATTTAGATAAGGTAACTTTGGAAACTGATTTTCCCAATTTTGGGCCAGAGTATTGTATAAATAATTGGTCAGACTTCCGTATGGATTTAGATCTGTTGAGGTAAAAATGCAGTTGTCTTTGCACATCAAGCAAATGCAATGAATATTCTCCTTTATTTGAGAAATTTGGAAAGAAGACTGGTAAATCAATTGTTTGATTAATAGTGAAATCAGAAACAACCTTAGGTAAAAAGGAGGGATTAGTCCGTAGTGATACTCTGTCCTTATGGCAGACCATGAAGGGACATTTTATACATAAGGCTTGTAACTCAGAAATACGTCCAGCTGAATTAATGGCTGCCAAGAATAAGGTTTTCCAGGACAAAAACGTTAAGTCACAATTGGTGGCAGATTCAAAAGGAGGACGAGTCAATGCTTGTAGAACCAGTGTCAAATTCCATGGCTCAATCAGTTGTTTGAATGGGAGCCTGATATGTAAAACTCCCTTCAAAAAGGTTTTACAGAGACTGTGAGAGATTAAGGAGGAGCCTTCAAAACCACTGTGGAAGTTAAAAATTGCTGCCAGGTGTACTCTAATGGAAGAAGCTGCAGCTCCAAATGAAGGAGATTAGAATGATAATCCAAAACCATCGATAGCAGAGCAAAAAAAGGATTTATTCCTTTTTTGCAAGACCAAACAATGAATCTCTTCCATTTGCTGAGATAAAGTTTCCTGGTGGATGACTTATGGGAAGCCAGAAGAATGTAACAGACAGGGGAGGACAGGTTGTTCTGCCTGGCAATCACTGGAAGTGGAGGAACCAAGCTGTCTGCTTGAGGTTCGATAAATTTGGATACGTCAATACTTGTGGATGTGACTGTAGTTCCAGAGTTGGATCCATTGTATACATTGTTGTATTAGGTGAGGCCAAAGGAAGGGGAACCAGATATGTCATGGCCAGTAGGGTGCATTAAAGATTACTCTGCTTTTCAACCGATGAGCCTTCATCAAGAATTGGGGAATCAGTAGGAGTGGTGGGTAACAATAAAGAAGTCCCGTGGGCCAATCATGTACAAAAGCATCCTTCGGGGACTCCCCCTTCTAGGGAATTAGGGCAAAGTAGCTGCTGTTTTTGTGGGAGATGAGAACAGATTGCAGCAAGGCTGGTCGCAGCGACTGAAAATCTTCTGCACTATGACAGGATTGAGGGACCACTCGTGAGGCAGGAGAATGCATCTGCTCAACTTGTCTGCAATCATGCTGGAATCCCCGGGAATGTGTGCTGCTATCAGAAAGCAGTTGGAATCCATCACCCACTACCAAATTCTCATGGCCTCTCGACAACGGGTAGGACTTGGTTCTGCCTTGTTTGTTGATGTACCAGACTACTGACATGTTGTCAGACTGGATGGCAATTGATCCTGAAGGGAGAACAGATGGAAATACTCGCAATGCTAGAAGCACCGCCCTCATTTCTAGAACACTGATATGCACACTGGCCTCTATGGATGACCAAGTGCCTTGGAAATCTTTCCCTGGTAGTGCCTCCCAACCCCCACACAATCAGGGAGGAGTCTGTGGTCACTATGGCTTTGGGGTGAGAAGGGGAGAAAGGTCAACTCCATAGATTCTCTTCTGACTTCATCCACCAAATTAAGTCTTTTTGCATCGATTTGTTATCCTGATCTGAAATGTAATAAGGAGATTCAAAGAGGACCACTGTGTTAGCAAAAGCCACTGAAGAAGCCTCATGTGCAGTCTTGTCAGTGGGACCATTGTGATAGATGCTGCCATGGACTCTAGAAGGTGAAGGACTGCTCGAGCTGGGACTTTGTCTTGACTGAGTATCACTCGGAGATGCGATTGAAGTCTCTGCATCCTATGAAGAGGAAGGTAGACTAGGCAGTGTTGGGTATCGAATTCTGCCCCTATGAACTCCAGTCTTTGAGAAGGGATTAGTTTGCATTTGTCCTTATTTATTGTTATCCCTAGGTGTTTCAAGAGATGTAGAGTGTAATGGATCACTGAGACTAGTAGATGCATGGTTGGGGAGGTGAGAAGCCAATCGTCTAGATATGGAAACACCTGGAATCCTTGCAGTCTCAAGTGAGCTGTTACCACTGTCATGCCTTTGGTAATCACTCTGGGAGCTGTGGAGAGACCAAAGGGCAGTGCTCAGAATTGGTAGTGATTGACTCCCAGTCGGAAGCAGAGAAATCTTCTGGAGCGCTTGCCCATTTTTATGTGGTAATACGCATCCTGAAAATCTACAGAGCACATCCAATCGTCTTTGCCCAGGAAGGGGAGTATAGACTGTACTGTGACCATCCGGAATTTTGCTTGCTGAACAAATTTGTTTAGGATGCTGAAGTCCAGAATTGGCTTCCAGTCCCCTGTTTTCTTTGGCACTAAAAAGAGCCTTGAGTAAAAACTGGATTCTATTTGGTTTGGAGGGATTGTTTGGATGACTCTTTCTTGAAGCAGCTTTTGGATTTCTAGAGCTGTTGATTCCTTTTGACTGGGGATGCACCTTAAAGGCCTTGGGAAAATATTAAAGGGAATGTGATAACCTCTGGTAATTATCGTCTGCACCCAAGAGTCTGAGGTTATTTTTTGCCAGGCAAGGTGGTGCAGAGAAAAATGACCCCCGAATGGTTCCAGAGGCAAGCAATTGGGCTGCTCTTCTGGAGCGCTGATAGGGCTGTCCAGAGAAAGAATCTCTGGACCCCTGATTACATGGACCCCCTCTGCCTCTGAAAGGGAGTCTTCCAGCTGATTTCCCCCTCTACCCCAGGGGGAAAACTCATGTGTGTCATGGAAAGGACCTTGGGATTTTTTGTACCACATCTTTCCACTTCTCTGATTCCTGGAATAGGATTGCTGAGGTGTGGAAAAATGCATGCCAACAGCAGACAAGGTCTTACTGTCCTTTTCACACCTGGCTAAATTGTCTTTTACCTTTGGGCCAAAAAGAGAGGAAGCCTCTATGGGGGCATTTAGGAAGGAAGACTTAAAAGGATCCACAAAGTCACACAGATGCATCCAGGCATGACATCTGGTAACAACGCCTGCAGCCGCTGCTCTAATCCCCCTTCAGTCGAGTGGGAAATCAACCTCATGGACAAATTAGAGATGGACTCCATGGTTGCAAGCTGTGAGGCAACTTTGCCCTGTACCTCATCGGAGACTGCTCCTCTTAGGATTTCTCAGAGTTCAGAAATTAGGTGTCTCTGAAGCCAAGTATAGTGTGCCGGATAACTCAGGAACTGGATAGCAAAGGTCGCTTAGAAACACACCTGCTTCGCAAGTATGTCTACTGTCCGAGACTCCCTGTATGGGGGATGGACAGTAGTGCTCTCCTCAGTGAGCTCTTTTTAGTGGCCGCTGCCACAACCATAGCATCTACCGGAAAGCCCTTGGACCAGTGTGGGTTGTTCTCTAGAGGGAAAAGAATTTTTGTCTGGCCTTCGGGGGATAGGTTAAATGGTATTAGGATTCTTCCACATGCAATGCACAATGAACTGTAAGTGGTCATCTGCATGCGGGGTCATCCAAGAGGTAGAGGGCCAGGCCTGGAAAGCCTGCAAGAATACAGACTCCACAGAGGAAGAGTTGGTGGACTTCCAATCACCCCACTGCTTCAGTGTTTCTAAGATGTCTGCAAAGGAGACGTCATCAGGGGGCGACCGTGAGGACCCTTCCCCCACATCGTAGTCCATATCTTCTATCAGAGATTCAACTGGGGAATCCACGTGCTTCATCTTGCACAATCTGCTGTGACATTGACGGGAGCATCTGAGGAGGATCATGCAGAGGGGAAACCTTGTTTAAGGGTGTCTTGAGGTTCCCGAGCCTGGTGTCCATGAGTAGTGGGCTGTGTCAGCTGTGGCACAGAGGATAGGAAAAAGTGGATCTCCAGTGCTGGAAGGACCAACTGAGAAATTGCAGAGGCCAGTGTCCTCTTAGTCATCTGGAAAGCAGGTCCTCCCAAAGAGGGGTGGGAGCCCAGAACTGAGAAAGACAACCTCGGGACTGGGGTCACATCCCACTTCGAAGAACCCACTGCCAGGGAGGGAACCATGGGAGGAGACGGCTCTGTCAAAGCGAACGGAACTGTGGCAGACATGCAAAAAGGAGATGCCGTACCAGGAAACATGGTGACGACAGACCAGTCTCGGTCCCGAGGATGGCCCAGCTCTGGGAGAGTCGAAGGCCAAGGGGTAGGCTCCAGTATCATGGTAAGATCTACCACCAGTACTGAAGAAGCTGGAACTGGGGTTGGCGTCGGTGACGAATGCTCCAAATCCTGCAAGAAGGTCTAAGGAGGAAAATATTGTGGAGTCCATGGGGAAGATCCATCGGCTTCAGATGGGAGGGAGGGCTTGGATGGAGTTGATATTTCTCTGGCCGCCAAGGACTGATCTACAAGCCTCACCACGTCAAGTTCTGAAAGACTCTTGGAGGAGTGGGTGGACATCCCCAAAGGTGAAGTAGGGCAAGTATTGCTGGCCAACAAATGGGTCCACCAAGGAGGAATATCTGGTCCAGGGAGTGATTTCAACTTTCAGCACCGAGGTCGAAAGACCAATATGAAGAACGGGGGGTTGACCGGATCTGGGACAACTATTTTTGGTGCCATTGCTATAGAAATTGTTGGAGCTGTCATGGTTGTTGCAGACATAGGTGCCAAAGAAGAAGACAGCACTGAAGCTGGTTGTTGTCTTGGAACCGAAATCGATGTCAAGGTCAAAGGTTTAGGTCCCAGAGCAGAGGACTTTTTACCTCAGTTCCGATTGTTTAGTTTTGGTGTCATGAGTAGAGGAGGGCAAGGATTTGCTCCTCTTTTTACATTCTCTATTAGGAGGGGGTGAGCCCTCCGACTCAGAGATGGCCTCCGCGAAAGGAGATTTCAATAAACCTTTCAACATCAACTTTTTATGCTTCGCTAGCATACAGGAGCTGGCTTCAGCCCTTGCAAATCTCAAAAGAAAGTTTCACAGAAAGGTGAGGTACCTCTAGACAATACACGCAGGATGTATGATTATCCACACTGGGCATTTTTCTATCACACTGATCACAGCGTTTGAAGCCCGTGGTTCCTTTTTATCCGACATATCAAAATCAAAAAACAGCAGAAGTGAACAAATAGATGTATGATTATCCACACTGGGCATTTTGCTATCACACTGATCACAGTGTTTGAAGCCCGTGGTTCCTTTTTATCCGACATATCAAAATCAAAAAACAGCAGAAGTGAACAAATAGATGTATGATTATCCACACTGGGCATTTTGCTATCACACTGATCACAGTGTTTGAAGCCCGTGGTTCCTTTTTATCCGACATATCAAAATCAAAAAACAGCAGAAGTGAACAAATACAGTCATGCAGGACAGACAGGAAAGTTTATATATATATATATATATATATATATATATATATATATATATATATACATATATATATATATATATACACACACACACACACACACCCACACATATACACAGTGAATATAAAAGGTGTACATACCCGTGTTAAAATGCCAGGTTTTTGTGATATAAAAAAATGAGACCACAATAAATAATTTCAAAACTTTTCCCACCTTTAATGTGACTAAAATTCAATTGAAAAACAAACAAATCTGTTAGGGGAAAAAAATATAAAAAATAAGACACGTACAATAAGCTGGTTGCATAAGTGTGCACACCCTTAAACTAATACTTTGAAGCACCTTTTGATTTAATTACAGCATTCAGTCTTCTTGTGTACACATCTGCCATCAATTAAAGAGACTGATTAAACCCAAGTAAAGTTCAGCTGTCCTAGTACGATTTTCCTGGCAGTTACTCAGTTGCCTGCTACAGCAAAAGCCATGATTCGCAGAAAGCTTACAAAGCATCAAAGGGGTCTCATTGTTGAAAGGTATCAGTCAGGAGAAGGGTAAAAAAAATATCCACAGCATTGGCTATACTATGGAACACAGTGAAGACAGTCATCAAAAAGTGGAGAAAATATGGGACAACAGTGATGTTGCAAAGAACTTTATGTCCCTCCAAAACTGATGAAAAGATGAAAGGAAAATTGGTCAGGGAGGCTGCCAAGAGACCAACAGCAACACTGAAGGAGCTGCAGGAATTTCTGGCAAGAACTGGTTGTGTACTACATGTGACAACAATCGCCTGTATTCTCCATAAGTGTGGACTATGGGGAGGGGTTGCAAGACAAAGCCTTTTCTTACACAGAAAAACATCCAGGTCTGGCTAAAATTTGCATAACAATACATAAAGTCTCCCAAAAGCATGTGGGAAAATGTGTTATGGTCTGATGAGACCAAAGTTGAACTTTGTGGCCACAATTCCAAAAGGTACATTTGGCACAAAAACAACACTTCGCATCACCAAAAGAACACCATCCCCATGGTGAAGTATAGTGGTGGCAGTATCATACTTTGGAGTTACTTTTCTTCAGCTGGAGCTGGGGATTTAGTCAAGGTGGAGGGAATTATGAACTGTTCCAAATACCAGTCACTTTTGACCCAAAACTTTCAGGCACAGAAAAGCTGAAGACAAAGAGGAATTTCACCTTTCAACACGACAATGACCCCAAGCATACATCCAAATCAACAAAAGAATGGCTTTACCAGAAGAAAAATAAAGTTTTGGAATGGCCCAGCCAGAGCCCAGACCTAAATGCAATAGAAAATTTGTGGGATGACCTGAACAGGGCTGTGCACAAGAGATGCCCTTGCAATCTGACAGATTTGGAGCACTTTTGCAAGGAGGAGTGGGCAAATATTGCCAAGTCAAGATGTGCCATGCTGACAGACTCCTACCCAAGAAGACTGAATGCTGTAATTAAATCAAAAGGTACTTCAACAAAGTATTAGTTTAAGGGTGTGCACACTTATGCAACCAGCTTATTGTACGTTTTTTATTTTTTATATTTTTTTCCCCTAACAGACTTGTTTGTTTTTCAACTGAATTGTATAGGTTATAAGTCACATTAAAGGCCTGTACCAGCAGTGGTGTAAAGAGTAATAAACTTGGTAGAAAAGGCAGAAAAAGGGAGAGAGACACGCAGATACAGAAGATTATGCAATTAAACACAGAGAAAATAAGTTCTTAAGAAAGGCAATAAACAATTTTAAAATAGTACTGAAATATTTTAACTGACTTAGCTGAGAGCTGGCCTGACATGTCTTGTTTGGTACATGGCAAACAAGATCTGAGGTAATAGGGAGAGGGGCACTATAGGTAAAAGCTTAGTTCGAGAGGTTTTTGGCTGGTGTGAGCTTGTGATAACGGCTGACTCGGTTCCGAGGATGGAACCGACACCCATCAGTAAGGAATGAATGAAGATTAACATCAGATTAATTATTAAACTAACAAGTTATAGGAGAGACTACTGTCCACTTGGGTCCCAAGGTCTCATCACAAATTCAGAGTTAAGAAGACTGCCACCTATGTGGTAGTTCATGGGTACAGCCAACCAGAACCATACTTTACTTAGTAAGTTAAAAGAAGAAAAAAAACATGCACTATGGTCATGTCATGACTCAGAGGTAAAATTATTTTTACATTTTAGGATGGTGGCTAAACTAAGAAGATTGTCATGAAATGTTAATGGCCTCACGGGTTTAGACAAGAAATAGATTGTACTTGGTTGCAACAAAGAAATTCAGGGTGAAAATAATGTTGCAGGAGATGCACTTTGATAAAAACAAGCTTGACAAATATTGGGTCCCAAGCAGGATAATCAGCACAATCTCAAGGATTTAGGGGGGAAAAAAAAAAAAGAGTAAAAATACTAACAGAGGAAGGTTACCAATAACAGAAAAGGAAAAAAGGCTAACAATGGAAGATTTGTACAGCCAAGAGGTTACTGAATGGGGAAATTATTACTTTCACGTGTATTTACATTCCTCCTAAAACACATGCAACAGGAAAGATTTTAGACGAGATAAATTTCCAACAAGGCCTTCTGTTTATTGAGGGCTGTGATTGGAGATTGCTCTGCAGTAAAGGGGATGTACCAAGGAAGCTAAGAAGAGACCGATCATTAACTTTTAAGACGGCTGCACACTGATCAACAGCTTCATTTCAGCACTCCAAGGGTGAAAAAAGAAACTGAGAAATGAGTCAGTTATATTTTCAGCGCAAGTAAAATTCAGTTATTGGCTAGTAAGTACGCTGCTTGGTTGCCAGCAAAGAAGAAATTTAGAGAACCAGAAAGAAAATCAAACAGAAAATGTAAACAGAAAACTAGGATGAAGCCTGCAGCTGTTCAGCAAAAAGCAGTTCAAGCTTCAGCTTTGGTACAAGAGATGGCTTCCAGTAATTTAGAGAAAAAAAATAAATCAAATGTACACTGAGGTGATTAAAGTAAATGATACACTGAAGGAGTACATCAACTAAAATAAAAGGATGAAAAAATAGAACAAACAGCTAGTCAGATGAATTGATAAAACTGTAAAACTCAGAGAATAAAATGAAGAAAAGGCTGGCTGAGTATGAGACCTCAAGAAAAGCGGTTTCAAAAATTGTACAGTTAGAAGGTAGAGTAAATAGAGAAAACCCAAGACTGTCTGCTGCACAAGAGAAAATGGAAGGAACAGACTGTATTCACTTTAAGAAAGCACTAACAAGCAACTGGGCTGGTATTCTACAGCATGACTTGTTAACTGAAAGGGAACATCGAACATATAGTCCAAATCTGGATATGAGTAAGCAGCAAAGGCCAGTATTATAACCCATGCACTCAGGTCACTCCACAACAAGTACAAATATGATTCTGTGATTGTCCATGTTAGTGTGAATGACCCAAGACGTACCTCCCTCGACTACATGAAAAGAGACATGGAAGAGCTCTCCAATCTTGTAGCCCAGGCAGGTATGACCCTAGCCCTGAGTAGCATCCTGCCATCGCCCAGAAAGATACTGCAGTACAAGGACAAAATGCCTGACTTTAACAATTGGCTAAGCTTCTGGTGTCATTCTAAGGGGATCCAGTATCTGTCTGCCTGGGACGACATGGTCGACAGACCACAATGCTTTGCCAGAGATGGCCTGCACCTGTTACCCCTGGGATTCTGGATACTGGCAAAGGCTCTTGCCGCCCCTATAGTGCCATTTTTAGGCAAGGTTCAAATGACAAATTCACCACCGTAACACGAACAGGCAAGCAAAAACTGAGGGTAATGCTACTCAATGCTAGAAGTCTAAATCTCAAAATGCACTCACTCGAGGCACTTCTTAAAATGGAGAACATTGATATATGTGCAGTGACTGAGACCTGGTTCAAGGTTCCGGCGAGCACCCCTGCATTACCACGCTATAACTCATACCACACATTTTGGCCATCTAACCTGGACCGGAACAACAAAGGTGAAAGTGTGTCCATATTCATTAAGACACAAAAATTCGAGGGAACAAGTTGCTAGGCGTGTGCAAAATAGGTAGTCAAGTAAAATCCACAGTCCGATAAAACTGTTTGAAGGAAAGCAACAAAAGTCCGTACGTTGTAATGTAAGAGCTTTTATTAACCACAAGCACTTTCGGAGAGACTTCTATCTCTCCTTCCTCAGACAGGAATAAAACAATCAGTTGTAGCATCAAACTTTTTTAAATAGGATGCTATCAGCTAATTAACCAATTGGCAAACAAATTAACATATTAACAATTCAACAGCTTGTGAATTTACAATCATACAGAACCAGCATTTGAATATAAAAAACAAAACGAAACAAAACTTCACTTTAAAAATGCGCATAATTTCGCCATTTAAAACACAATCCTTCAAGCCTTTTCTGTCTAAAAAAGCTGTAATGTCTGTCGGTACTCGTATATATAATATTCACTGTTCTTATGTTGTGTGAAAAATATGTACAAATACGTAAATTATGAGTTACGTGAAAACTGCAGCTACGTTCAAAGGCTATGTCCTGAACATTTAGATTTAGCTCATAGAGCCAACATTTAAAAAGATTGTTAACATGGAACTACAAAACTCTCCTGAGTGGTTTTCCAAATGTTAACACCTATAAATTTAAGATTTTAAAACAAAAACTTCAATGTTTGTAATGACACTGATAGGTTTTTATATTCTATTAAAAATAGGTACAAACCACTGCGCCCATATAACATTATATTATTCTCTTTAATGCAATGAGCGCCTCTAAATATATGATCAATATAACATCCTATATAGATCAACTCAATACTTTACTTCATCATGTCCCCTGTGCATTTGTATTAGACACTAGGTGCAGCGTCATTCAAAGTAAAACCAAATCAAAAATGGGACTTAGCTGTGCATGAAAAATTTCAAAAGCTCCCTGCTAAGTCAAAAGGTGTTATCTTTTACTAGCTAATAATTTTAAAATACAAGTGAGCGATATTGCTTCGTTTAAGCCAGGGTGTGTGTGTGCAGCTGTCCTGAGCTGCCATAATAGCTCTTCCTTTTCTAATAACAATTGCCATGGGCCTGAAAACATTTGTGTCCTAATTTGTTTCAGAACCATAAATCTGAAACTGTGTTCTTTATTGTCCATAACATGGAAGGCTAGAGCGTTGTTAATGTCGCTCTTAGAAATAGCATATAAATGCTCATAAACTCTTTTGTGCAGTGCCCTCTCAGTTTTTCCTATATAGAAAGCAGGGCACTGCTTACAGCTTGCCACATACACCACTGCTTTAGATGAGCAGCTAAAGTTACCCATTAATTTGTATTTTACATTGTTAATGACCACATGATTACCTTCCTGCATGAATTTACACTGGTTGCACAGTCCACATTTAACCATACCCTTGGCTTTGTTAAATGAAGTATATTTGTTCATTTCTAACAATGCCTTTAGATTAAATCCTTTCCTAAAGGCTATACTGGGTGTTGTCCCCAACAATTGCTGTAAATTAATGTCTTCTTTTATGTTGGCCCAATTTTTCTGTAGGATCCCTCTAATAAAATAGTGATCAATAGAGAACGTGCACAAGAATCTGACCTCTATATCAACTTCTCCACCCTTTCTATTCAGGCCCCCAACCAAATCTTGATTAATCATCAAGTTCGGCCCTGCTCTGTTAAGGATGGGTTTAAAGTGGCCAGATTCTCTTTTATGTTTCACTTCAGATGCAATCTCAAAAATGAAAGAATTGGGGTACCCCCTATTAACAAACATAGTGGTCAAATTGCTACATTCATAATGGAAGTCCTCGTCTTTGGTTATCATCCGTGCCGCCCTAACCATCTGCCCTTTAACTACAGCTCTTTTTTGATGGATAGGGTGGCAACTACCAAAGTGCAAGAATCCATTAGAATACGTGGGCTTTCTGTAGATATTACTCGTAAACATAGCAAGTTCTTTATCCTTGGTTAAATTAATGTCCAAAAAACTGATTTTACTCTCATTCACTTCAAATGTGAAATCTAAGAAGTGGGTCATGGTCTTAATATTATCAATAAAAGGGGCCACCATGTCCAAGGAACCTCTCCATAGCATAAACATGTCGTCCTGGTATCTTGTATACCAGGCAACATGCTGTATAAATAATGGATTAATAAACAATAATGTGTTTTCCCATTGTGCCATTACACAATTGGCAAAAGACCCCCCACATGGTGAGCCCATTGCTACGCCAGAGACTTGCCTGTATATCACGTTGTCAAAACTAAAAAAGTTGTATTTTAACACCATTTCTAGCAACGTTTCAATTGTGTAGACAATGTTTTGTTCCACGTTCCTTGCCTCCAAGAAGTCCCTCACCCACTCCAATCCTAATTGTTGTGGAATGACCGTGTAAAGTTCCTTCACATCTACAGTTAGGAAACTTAAATCAGGGTCAAAGGGTATTTTATTAATGTTTTCTAGAAAGCTCCACGAATCCTTGCAGATCTGATTTTCTTTTTCTAAGTATGGTTTTAAGACAACATCCACATATTTAGCGCAAGACACCAACATAGACCCCCTCCCATCAACTATAGGTCTGAAGGGGGGTTCACAGATAGATTTGTGAATTTTTGGCGTTCCGAAAAAAGAAGGCATTCTAGGTGCTGTGATGTTAAGAAAAGAGTGGATGTGTGTGTCTATGAAATCTTCCAGGAATAGATCTTCAAGCGTAGCCTTCACCCTATTGAATGCTGTGATAACCTCGTTAGTGCTAGCTTTTTCATATGGGCCATCATTTAAGTGGGAAGTTAGCTTGTTAATGTAATCCACTTGGTTCATAAAGATGAGCCCATTGCCCTTGTCGGGTTTCATAACCCGAATTCTACAATCCTGTAATAATTTAATGAAATCACGTTCCTCACGTGTTATATTTAACCTATGTTTATATTTGTTGTTAAGTGAGCTTTCAGCCAAGAACCTTAAATCTAATTCACAGGATTTTTCAAAAGTTTTAAGATTCCCTATCAAGGGTGGATTAAATAGACTAGCAATTCTAAAGGGTCTAATGAGGGAAGAGCTTTTGCCTAAGACAGCCAAAAGGTTCAATTTACGGACATAAAGTTTAAGGTCCACAAGTGTTTTAGGCAAGTCCATATGGGTGTCAGGGACAAAGGACAGTCCTTTTGAAAAGAAGTCAGCCATAGCAGAAGAGATATTTAGTGTAGTGTAGCAGAGCACTAGGGCAGTTCAGGCACGGGGAGAACACCAACAGGGTTTTGGCCAGGTCCAGAATTCACGGGAGAGGAACTTGAGGTCGAACACCAACAGAATGGCCCTGAGGAGCAAACAGAATCAGAACAACAAATGATAAAGGAGTCTGGTCAGCCTGTTATTGTTTGCAGCAATGAAGGAGATTTTAAGATCTTCAACTACACTACACTAAATATCTCTTCTGCTATGGCTGACTTCTTTTCAAAAGGACTGTCCTTTGTCCCTGACACCCGTATGGACTTGCCTAAAACACTTGTGGACCTTAAACTTTATGTCCGTAAATTGAACCTTTTGGCTGTCTTAGGCAAAAGCTCTTCCCTCATTAGACCCTTTAGAATTGCTAGTCTATTTAATCCACCCTTGATAGGGAATCTTAAAACTTTTGAAAAATCCTGTGAATTAGATTTAAGGTTCTTGGCTGAAAGCTCACTTAACAACAAATATAAACATAGGTTAAATATAACACGTGAGGAACGTGATTTCATTAAATTATTACAGGATTGTAGAATTCGGGTTATGAAACCCGACAAGGGCAATGGACTCATCTTTATGAACCAAGTGGATTACATTAACAAGCTAACTTCCCACTTAAATGATGGCCCATATGAAAAAGCTAGCACTAACGAGGTTATCACAGCATTCAATAGGGTGAAGGCTACGCTTGAAGATCTATTCCTGGAAGATTTCATAGACACACACATCCACTCTTTTCTTAACATCACAGCACCTAGAATGCCTTCTTTTTTCGGAACGCCAAAAATTCACAAATCTATCTGTGAACCCCCCTTCAGACCTATAGTTGATGGGAGGGGGTCTATGTTGGTGTCTTGCGCTAAATATGTGGATGTTGTCTTAAAACCATACTTAGTAAAAGAAAATCAGATCTGCAAGGATTCGTGGAGCTTTCTAGAAAACATTAATAAAATACCCTTTGACCCTGATTTAAGTTTCCTAACTGTAGATGTGAAGGAACTTTACACGGTCATTCCACAACAATTAGGATTGGAGTGGGTGAGGGACTTCTTGGAGGCAAGGAACGTGGAACAAAACATTGTCTACACAATTGAAACGTTGCTAGAAATGGTGTTAAAATACAACTTTTTTAGTTTTGACAACGTGATATACAGGCAAGTCTCTGGCGTAGCAATGGGCTCACCATGTGGGGGGTCTTTTGCCAATTGTGTAATGGCACAATGGGAAAACACATTATTGTTTATTAATCCATTATTTATACAGCATGTCGCCTGGTATACAAGATACCAGGACGACATGTTTATGCTATGGAGAGGTTCCTTGGACATGGTGGCCCCTTTTATTGATAATATTAAGACCATGACCCACTTCTTAGATTTCACATTTGAAGTGAATGAGTAAAATCAGTTTTTTGGACATTAATTTAACCAAGGATAAAGAACTTGCTATGTTTACGAGTAATATCTACAGAAAGCCCACGTATTCTAATGGATTCTTGCACTTTGGTAGTTGCCACCCTATCCATCAAAAAAGAGCTGTAGTTAAAGGGCAGATGGTTAGGGCGGCACGGATGATAACCAAAGACGAGGACTTCCATTATGAATGTAGCAATTTGACCACTATGTTTGTTAATAGGGGGTACCCCAATTCTTTCATTTTTGAGATTGCATCTGAAGTGAAACATAAAAGAGAATCTGGCCACTTTAAACCCATCCTTAACAGAGCAGGGCCGAACTTGATGATTAATCAAGATTTGGTTGGGGGCCTGAATAGAAAGGGTGGAGAAGTTGATATAGAGGTCAGATTCTTGTGCACGTTCTCCATTGATCACTATTTTATTAGAGGGATCCTACAGAAAAATTGGGCCAACATAAAAGAAGACATTAATTTACAGCAATTGTTGGGGACAACACCCAGTATAGCCTTTAGGAAAGGATTTAATCTAAAGGCATTGTTAGAAATGAACAAATATACTTCATTTAACAAAGCCAAGGGTATGGTTAAATGTGGACTGTGCAACCAGTGTAAATTCATGCAGGAAGGTAATCATGTGGTCATTAACAATGTAAAATACAAATTAATGGGTAACTTTAGCTGCTCATCTAAAGCAGTGGTGTATGTGGCAAGCTGTAAGCAGTGCCCTGCTTTCTATATAGGAAAAACTGAGAGGGCACTGCACAAAAGAGTTTATGAGCATTTATATGCTATTTCTAAGAGCGACATTAACAACGCTCTAGCCTTCCATGTTATGGACAATAAAGAACACAGTTTCAGATTTATGGTTCTGAAACAAATTAGGACACAAATGTTTTCAGGCCCATGGCAATTGTTATTAGAAAAGGAAGAGCTATTATGGCAGCTCAGGACAGCTGCACACACACCCTGGCTTAAACGAAGCAATATCGCTCACTTGTATTTTAAAATTATTAGCTAGTAAAAGATAACACCTTTTGACTTAGCAGGGAGCTTTTGAAATTTTTCATGCACAGCTAAGTCCCATTTTTGATTTGGTTTTACTTTGAATGACGCTGCACCTAGTGTCTAATACAAATGCACAGGGGACATGATGAAGTAAAGTATTGAGTTGATCTATATAGGATGTTATATTGATCATATATTTAGAGGCGCTCATTGCATTAAAGAGAATAATATAATGTTATATGGGCGCAGTGGTTTGTACCTATTTTTAATAGAATATAAAAACCTATCAGTGTCATTACAAACATTGAAGTTTTTGTTTTAAAATCTTAAATTTATAGGTGTTAACATTTGGAAAACCACTCAGGAGAGTTTTGTAGTTCCATGTTAACAATCTTTTTAAATGTTGGCTCTATGAGCTAAATCTAAATGTTCAGGACATAGCCTTTGAACGTAGCTGCAGTTTTCACGTAACTCATAATTTACGTATTTGTACATATTTTTCACACAACATAAGAACAGTGAATATTATATATACGAGTACCGACAGACATTACAGCTTTTTTAGACAGAAAAGGCTTGAAGGATTGTGTTTTAAATGGCAAAATTATGTGCATTTTTAAAGTGAAGTTTTGTTTCGTTTTGTTTTTTATATTCAAATGCTGGTTCTGTATGATTGTAAATTCACAAGCTGTTGAATTGTTAATATGTTAATTTGTTTGCCAATTGGTTAATTAGCTGATAGCATCCTATTTAAAAAAGTTTGATGCTACAACTGATTGTTTTATTCCTGTCTGAGGAAGGAGAGATAGAAGTCTCTCCGAAAGTGCTTGTGGTTAGTTAATAAAAGCTCTTACATTACAACGTACGGACTTTTGTTGCTTTCCTTCAAACAGTTTTATCGGACTGTGGATTTTACTTGACTACCTATTTTGCACACGCCTAGCAACTTGTTCCCTCGAATTTTTGTGTTTTAGTAGTCTGTTTGGTTTTTGGATCCATATTCATTAAGGATATCCACACCTCCAGGCTAGTTGCTCAGCATAATGCATCCAAGGTTATCGAAGTGCAACAAACTCTGGGAAGAACTGCAATCCAAATTGTAGCTTGCTACAGATCCCGCACTTCGTCCCAGGATTCCCACTCCTCTTTTCTTGATATACTGGAAAATAATAGGGTTCAGCCAAACACTCTAATATTGGGCGATTTCAACTATCCCACCATTAACTGGGAAAACTACTCATGTAACAACTCCTTCGCTCAGCGCTTTCTGGAATTTATAAATTCCAATGCCCTGGATCAACTTATCCACAGCCCCACCAAGGGCAACAATATCCTAGACCTAGTCATTACCAACATGAGTGACCGGTGTTTCACACACCTGAAGTCAACTCCTCATTGGTCAGATCTGACCATAAGCTAATCACCCTAGATATCCACATCCTGCCTCCACCCACCCCCCCCCCCCATTAAGGAAACCACGGTAAAAAATTTCTTCAAAGCCAACTTCATGCTTCTTAAGACAGAAGTGGTGAACTTCATGACACCTATGCAGATGGACAATACAGTTATGACTGCTGAATCCTACACAAATGCACTCTATAAGCACTTACACAAGTGCATGGATCATGCTATCTCAAACAGAACCAAGACGCTATCCTCCGAAAAAAGGAAGCCAATCTGGTGGTCCCCTGCCATAAACAAACTCTACAACAGAAGGAAGAATCTGTTGAAAAAGAGAGTAAAATCCCATGAGTGGAGGAGTTCCCTGGTCAGCCTCAGTAAGAAGCTGAGATCCCTTATAAGAGCCCCCAAAACTATTGACGAAAACAAGATCACCAAGCATTCTATAGCTATGTGAAGAATCTCAATGGCAACACCCAGATCTACTCTGAGTTACAGCACAATGGCACAAAAATTACAGAACCAACTGATATTGCCAACATCCTGGCAAATAGGTTCAGTGCTAACTTTACCCCCTTCTCACCCCCTAAAGGGCCCATATCAATACAGGAAGAATGCAGAGTCCCTGTAATCACAACTACACAGGTAAACGCAGCACTCTCTAAAGCCAAAAACACAGCATCCATGGGACTG
The DNA here is from genome assembly GCF_019279795.1 of Protopterus annectens. Classification (NCBI taxonomy): domain Eukaryota; kingdom Metazoa; phylum Chordata; order Ceratodontiformes; family Protopteridae; genus Protopterus; species Protopterus annectens. The sequence goes on along the minus strand of NC_056733.1, from coordinate 1,886,719,422 downwards.
GACAACATTCCCGGCTGCATTTTACATGAACTTCAGAACGAACTGGCTCCCCACCTAAGCACCATGTTCAATCACAGCCTCATGTCAGGCTTTGTGCCCACTGTATGGCACACAGCAACAGTTATCCCACTCCACAAAGGGGGAGCCACCACTGACCCTGGGAACTATCGCCCTATTAGCCTGATGAGCCTGGTTTGCAAGGCCATGGAACGTATCATCATAGAGTTCATACACAAAGACATTGGTAACCTCAAAACTCTGGACCCCACCCAGTTTGGGTTTGTGAAAGGCAGATCATGCCTCCTGAACCTGGTCGACTTCTTTGAGGCAGTCAGCAAAGCTGTAGACGAGGGTAAGGTGGTTCACACAGCCTATGTTGACCTCGCCAAGGCTTTTGACACCATCCCCCATTCTGAAATTATAGCTAAACTCACTAAACTAGAGATAAATCCCTATGTCACAAGCTGGGTTGCCAAATGGCTCACTGACAGAACCCACACTGTAAAAGTTGAAGACACCAAATCTGACTTCAAACCAGTGACAAATGGAGTAACACAGGGGTCAGTCCTGGGACCTCTCCTGTTTGGTATTTACTTCGCTGAAGTACAGGCTAACACAGAAGGCCTCTGGCTAACGAAGTTCACAGATGACTGCAAAAGTACAGTTTTGTACCTACCATAAATGTAGATGTTCGAGTGCTCATACAGCTGCAGTCATAACAGATGGGTTATCCTGCCATCAGGCGGGTCCTCGATCGGCCAAATTCCAAAGTCTAGGTCCGGCGTCGGTTGTCGTCGCTTCCTCCCTGACGTCAGTGCGGCAGGGGTATAAAAGAGGCAGCCGACGCCATTTTCTTCAGTTTTTCTTGCCCCAGATGTCAGGTGCCCCCAGAAGGAAGGCAAACATAATATTATGCAAAAATGCAATGTTGGTAAAACAAAAACACTAGTTGCAAGCAAATACACCATAAAAGAATACCCCAAAAGGTTATATGAAAAGGGTTTGTCATGAGGCCTGTCCTAAGAGGGGTTGGAGGGAGGGAAACCTGGACTGCAGCTGTATGAGCACTCGAACATCTACATTTATGGTAGGTACAAAACTGTACTATGTTCATCGTGCATACAGCTGCAGTCATAACAGATGGGTAGAATCCCAAAGCTAAGTAAGGGTGGTAGGCACTAAGTGGAACTAGGAGGGGTTAGGATGCCCTGCAGGACTGCTGTGGCAAAGCCCGCTCTAGATTTAGAGTATAGTGGAAGGTGATAGTGCTTGGAGAAAGTGTGCACTGAACTCCAGGTGGCTGCTTCCAAAATATCCTTGGTAGGGACCCCCCTGATGAAGGCTGCAGAGGTAGCTGTGGCTCTGGTGGAGTGGGATCTGATGCATGCAGGCACAGTTTTTCCATGAAATGAGTAACAAAAGCGCATGCAGTGGGCTATCCATTTTGAAATAGTCTGTTTGGAAATAGCCTTTCCTTGAGCACCTGCAGCATAGGACACAAAGAGTTGCTCAGATTTCCTGAATGGCTTTGTCCTGTCCAAATAATAACGAACTTGTCTGTGAATGTCCAAGGAATGTAGTAGTCTTTCCCCTTTGTTTTGTGGATTAGTGTAAAAGGTAGGTAAGTGGATAGTCTGATTCAAAGCTACACTGGATACGACCTTTGGAATAAAGGTAGGGTTGGTTCATAAGGAAACTCTGTCCTGATGGAAAATGATGAATGGTTGCACAGCCATGAGGGCCTGTAGCTCCAAAACCCTGCGAGCTGAGGTGATAGCCAGAAGAAAGGCGGTTTTACATGACAAGTACTGTAACTCTGATGAAGAAGCTGGCTTGAAGGGAGGAAGGGTCAGCTTTTCCAATACGAAGTTGAGGTCCCAAGCAGGGACTGGTAGTTTCCTTGGGGGTTTTATATTCTTTGCCCCTCTGAGGAACTGTCTTAAGAGAGGATAAAGAAGGATCTGTGTTGTATTGTGCAGAAATGGCTGAAGCGTGGATCTTGATGGAGGAGAATGAAAGTCCATTGTTTAACATCTCAGCTAGGTACTGTAAAATTTGAGGTATATTTATTACCCAAGGATTCTGTCCCTTCTTTTGATTCCAGGCACAAAATCGTTTCCATTTGGCAGAGTAGGCCTTTCTAGTAGAAGGTCTTCTGGCCTTCAAGATGACATCCTGCACCTCCTTGGAGAGGAGAAAATGTTGGGAAATCAAGGAATTCTCCATGCAGCTAGATTTAGAGTTTTGAGATGGCTGTGAAGAGTTTTGTAGTTGTGCTGGGACAACAGAAGAGGGACTAGAGGTAGGATCCATGGTGGGGAATGTGTCAGGCTCTTCAGGAGCGGATACCAGTGTTGTCTTGGCCAGTCTGGAGCAATGAGAATAATTTTCGGCCTCTCTGCTCTGGCTTTTAATAGGACTTTGGGCAGCAGAGGAAGAGGCAGGAAGGCATAGACTGTCAATGTTGCCCAATTGAAGGAAAGTACGTCCAGTTTCCAGGCCTGTGGATGATAGGTCCTTGAACAAAATTTTTTCAACTGGCAATTTCTGTGGGTAGCAAAGAGATCTATGTCTGGCTGTCCCCATGCCTGAGTTATCTTTGTGAAAATTTGAGGATGCAACTTCCATTCGTGTGGATCTGTCATATTTCTGCTTAGGTTGTCTGCCAGTGTGTTTTCCTTCCCTGGCAGGAATTGTGCCTGTAGTTGAATTTTCAATTCCAGTGCTGTGTTCCATAGGGTCATGGCTTGCCTGCACAGGGGGTATGAATGAGTTCCCCCCTGTTTGTTTATGTACCACATGACTGTGGTGTTGTCTGTCCTTATCAATAGCTGGCCTGGATGCAGTAGGTCTTTGAAGGTCATAATAGCCTTCTGCACGGCTAGCATTTCCTTTCGGTTGATGTGAAGGAGCTTCTCTTTTCGTGCCCATTTTCCCTGAATGCACTGATCTGTCATGTCTGCTCCCCAGGAGTAGTCTGAGGCATCTGTTGTGATAATTGGAGTTGCTTGAGGTACACAGAAAGGAAGACCTGTGTTTCTTTGGCAAGCTTGAGCTCACCACATAAATTCCTTTTGAAGGCATGGAATGAGTGGTATAATTGCTTCCAAGCTGTGGCTGTGTTGAGACCATAAGTTTTTTAGGTACCATTGAAGTTTCCTCATATGCAGCTTTAAACATGGGATTAGTAGGATGCAAGATGCCATGAATCCCAGAGCCTGCAGGACTTTCCTTGCAGTTAGCCTGGTGTAAGTTGCCATTTTTCTGAAGTATTGAGACAGTTGCCCTTGCTTGTCTGGTGTGAGGTAGGCCATCTGGGTGGTTGCATCCAAGCTAGCACCCAGGAAAATTATTTGTTGAGAGAGTGTTAGTTTTGATTTCTTTTTGTTGACTGTGTATCCCAGGAAGTTCAACAGTTTTATTACAAACGCCAGGTGCTGCAGTAGTATGTCCTTGCTGTCCTCTTGTATCAGGCAGTCGTCCAGATATGGGTAGATTTGTATCCCTTGTAGTCTGCAGAAGGCGATTACTGATGCCAGGCATTTCGTAAACACTCTGGGCGCAGTAGATAAGCCAAAGGGCAATGTAGAGAATTGGTAATGGGTTGAACCTGCAAGAAATCTGAGGTATCTTCTGCAATCTTGTCTGATAGGGACATGCAGGTATGCCTCCTTGAGGTCCAATGTTACCAGCCAAGACTCCTTGCCCAGCATGGGAAGAAGCTGCTGTAATGTGAGCATCTTGAATTTTGGCACCTGTAGATATGTGTTTAGGATGGATAGGTCTCCAATCTTTGTCTTTTCTTGGTACCAGGAATAGTCTGGAATAAAACCCTTGACCTTGTTCTTTTGCAGGTACCTCTTGAATTCCTTTCATGTCCATGAGAGCTGAAATTTGTATTTGTGCCTCTGCCCTTTGATTTTGTGGCAGGTTTGGCATGCCTCTCATTTTTGGAGGGGTGTGAAAGTGGAACCTGTAGCCTCTGTCTATAATGTCCAGAATCCATTTGTCTTTTGTAACAATATGCCAATTTTTTGAGAATAATGTCAGTTTTCCACCCAAAGGTGCTGCCATTAAAGCTTTGATTGGCAGGTGTAGGGGGAAGTCATTGTGTCTGTTTTCTAAAAGACTGTGATCTATCTTCTCCACCTCTTGGGGTTGGTGCTTGCCACATTCTGGCTCTGAAAGATCCTTGAGGTTGGCCTCTACCCCTTGGACGCCTGTATCTGCCCCTTTGAGGTCTGTCCGTGGCTGGAAAGGACCAATTTTTTGAAGGCCAGTTTCTGCTGAAACGTGGAGGCTGTACCTGCAGGAAATCTTTCACTGTTTGCATTGATTTCACTTTTTCCTCCATTTTCTTTAGCACCTCCTCTGCTTTAACACCAAACAATACATCTTTTTGAAGAGGTGCATCTAATAATTTAGCTTTGACATGATCTGGTAAGGTTTGCTCTTTAAGCCATGCATGTCTACGTATAACAGACCCCATAACAGCAGCTCTACATGAGGCCTCTAAAGCATTAAAACCACACTGCAAGGTATGTTTACCCACTTGCTCTGCACCATGCAACAAATCCTGCAACTCTTTTAAATCTGGTTGTTCTGGTTGTGTCATCTTGCTTTTCAGCTGAGATATCAAAAACTGTTGGTACTTTAACATATGAAACTGACAGTTTAATGCCCTCATGGTTAAAGTGGCCGAGGTGTACACCTTTTCCCCCCACCTTTCTAAAGATCTGGAATCTCTCTCTGAAGGTAATGGGTTTTTAGTAGTAGAGGCCTTAATTCCCTTGGGACCCTGTGAAATAGTTTCTGGGTCAGCAGTATGGCTTTTTATATAGGAACTGGTGAGAATCAGGAACCTGTCTGGTTTAACAGGAGCTGGAGGCAAAGAATCAGGATTAAGGCTGGCTTCTGTGTACACATCATCCAATATATTTAAAACAGGAGGGATAGCCAGAGGCCTATGCTGGGGAAGCAGAAGAAATTCCCTGAGCCTTTTCTTGGAATCTGAGTAATCTTGGCCTTCCCAGTGAAAGTGTTCCCTCAATGTATGCAGGGTTTCCCCAAAAGAGAAGTCCTCAGGGGGGGAGACCGAGGGAATAGACTCCTCTGCATCAGAGTCTTCGAATGGAGAATAGGCACAATCCTGGTCCTCAGATAGTTCTGAGGTAATAGAAGCTTGATCTGAGGAAGGGTAGTCTTCCTCTAATCTGGGCCTTTTGTCAGAGGGGGGTTGAGAACCCCTGATCAGAGTAATCAAATCCTCAGCCATTTTAAGCATCTGTTTTTTAGGCATGGTGCCTTGAGAGGGTGTTTGAGGAACCTGTTTTTTGGTTTCCATGGCTGTTTTAGATTTAGTGAAGACTTTAATAGAGAAGGAGGTAGGCCTGAAGACCCCTTGAGAAATGGCAGGCCTGTCTAAATTCTGAGTTTCCCCACCAGGAGTGGCGTCGGTATCTGTAGTAGGAATAGGGGCCGAGGAGCCAGCGACCTTGGGTACTGAAGACACCGGTAATGCATTATCATCGGTACTCAGGGGCTGCGTAGGCGCCTCACTGAGTACCGGAGAACCAGTAGTCGGCCATAGCGTGGTATCAGTAGATGGCGCGGACCTCGTATGTCGGTCCTTATCTTTGTGTTTTTTGCTCAAAACTAGAGTCGGAGTATCCAACGACATAATATAATTAAATTTTTTGCCAAAAAAGTAAAGGGTGAACTCCGCCCGATGCTTAATAGTGCGTTTGTTGAATCTAGCACAAAAACGGCAGGCCAAGACGTCGTGGTCTGGGCCTAAGCAAGGTATACAGTAAGAGTGGAAATCCTTATGCGGTATTTGCTTCCCACATGAAATGCAATTATTAACTTTGTCTGACATCGGTCTGAGGCAAGAAAAGTTTCCCCAACGGGGTACTTAGCTTTCAAGAAGACTTTGGCTGAAATACTTTCGTAAATCTCAGGAGCTGGCCGACCGGCACCTGCGAACTGCTTCTGCTTCGGGCACCGCGCGGCATGAAAGACTGAAGAAAATGTCGTCGGCTGCCTCTTTTATACCCCTGCCGCACTGACGTCAGGGAGGAAGCGACGACAACTGACGCCGGACCTAGACTTTGGAATTCGGCCAACCGAGGACCCGCCTGACGGCAGGATAACCCATCTGTTATGACTGCAGCTGTATGCACGATGAACATCTAGTCGAGTCCCCAAATGATGTCGACATCCTACAGAAGGGCCTCACTGAGACAGATGCCTGGTGTCAAAGCCATGGCCTCACGCTCAATGCCAAAAAGTGCATTGTTATCCACTTTGGTAAAAACTCTGTACCCATGAACTACCACATAGGTGGCAGTCTTCTTAACTCCGAATATCTAATAAGAGACCTTGGGACCCACGTGGACAGTAGTCTCTCCTTTGATAATCATATTGCCACAGCAGAAAGGAAATCTTTCTACGTGGCACACCTCATCACAAAAGGGTTCTCATCCAGGAAAAAAGAGGTCATTGTTCCCCTCTACTCGACACTCATTAGACCCATTATAGAGTACAATGCCACTTTTGGAACAAGACATCTCCAACAGCTGGAAAGGCCACAGAAGTACCTCACAAAGAGGATTACTGGCTTCAAAGAGATGCCCTACACTGACCGTCTCAAAAAACTCCAGCTTTACTCTGTAGCATATCGCCTACTCCAAGGTGATCTCTGCCTAACATATAAAGCTATGTCAAACCCAGAGCTGTTGGACATACTACACCTAAAGAAATCCCAATCCCTCTGAGCTACAAGCTCTAGGGATCTAAACCTTGTCACCACAATAAACAGGACATGCTGGAGGGATAGATTCCTGTCCCAGAGACTTCCCATACTCTGGACCAAGCAAAATTCCTCAATAATACTCTTCAATAAAAATCTTGATGAGTGGATGGGAAATAAGAAATACACCCCAGGGATCACTTCTGTAGCTCTACTCGACAGGGGCACAGGAAATTAACTTTCTTGGGTTGGCGTAAGCCAGGGAACTTTGTTGGCTAGGCTTACCTAGGCCCTTGGGCCGACAGCCTAGTACCTACCTATGAACCTATTAAGTATCTATTTAGCAGATGCAATCATACCAGCAGAAAGTGTTGATACTGACAAAAAACTGTCATGTATAACAGGTGGGAGCAATAGCTTTTTATCATAATGGCTTATGTTACCCATATTATCTTGGAATGAAAATGGCCTTACAGGTATATATAAAAAGTAAAGAGTACATAATTATATTAAGAAATGTAGAGAGTGTAAATAGCAATGCTGCAGGAGACACTCTCAGACTGTTTTCTTAGTTAGATGCCACACTTTAACAGATCTCTATGGCTTTAGTGTTTTATTTTTAACATTTATTACTGTATTTCCAGCTTAACAATTATTTTACAGGTGTTTACTAGGCTAATGACCACAAGGGCCTTTTTAAGCCTAGCCATGCATCCCAAAGCTTTGGCAAGTTCTGACAACCTTGATAAATGTAAGCATAGGCCTGGGAGATGAACCATTTACAGGTTACCTGTGTCTGTTAGAGACATAGTTGCCCAATCAGGGATGAAGTTCCTGTTTCCCATCCAATTGTCCAAGTTGCACTTGAACGGGGTTAGGAGGAACTCTGCTTCACATGGATGGGGAGCCTGTTCCATAGACAGGGTAGTCTCCAGGATACATACCTATCTCTCCAGCAGGTCCTATTTATATCACAGGCAAGGTTTAAGTCATTAGAATGGGTAATTCTAGTGCTGTTTGTTTTGTGGATACGGAGGAGGTCCATCAGAGTGGGGTCTGACAATGCCTTGTATGCCAGGCATAGATCTTGCGTTAAAAGCCTGTAGGAGAATACAGGAGTAGGGCCTTGATGTGGTCTGCACAGGACATTTTACTTATGCCCTGTATTCTTTTATGAGGAACCTCTGTGGGCATTCCAATTGTTGGATATGCCTGGTTAGGTACATACCAAAGGGGGCACTGTACTTAATGATAGGTCTGATGAATGTTGAATACAGTGGAACAATGACTTCCTTGGACTTAGATGCAGTACCTTTGTTTATAAGTTGCGCAACATAGAATGATTTCCTCACCACTGTAGACACATGATGGTCAAAGGCCAGATTACTATATGTGTGTGTCCCCAAGTCTCTGACTACTGGGTCAGCTCTAAGGGGTGTGTTGTCAATATGATAGTTACCAGGGATGGATGACATCCCAAGGGATGCGATGTATTTCTTGGCATTTAGTTTTAGTCCATGGCTCTGACACCAGTTGTTTGTCTGTGTCAACTCCTCCTGGAAAACATTTGTGTCAGTGTGAGATTCAATGACAGCTCCTACTTTGCAATCATCTGCAAATTTAGTCAGCCAGAGCCCACTGACATTGGCCTTGACTTCTGCGAAGTAGATGCCAAAAAGGAGTGGTCAAAGGACTGATCACTGAGGGGACTCTACTTTTGACTGGTTTCTTTGTAGAGGTGGACTCCCCAGTTTTAGCTTCCTGGGTCCTGTCTGTTTGCCAGTTGGATATCCACCGGGTGACACATGGGTTTGTGCCTAACCTCTTGAGTTTGTTAACAATGCCCAAGTGGGGTATTGTGTCAAATGCATTGGCCAGGTCAAGGTAGGCAGTGTGAGCGGTTTATTTTGCCCTCATCCATGGCTTTTCTGACCTTCTCAAAGAAGTCCATCAGGTTGAGCAGGCATGATCTGCCCTTGACGAAACCAAACTGGGTTGAGTCCAGTATCTGGAGGTTTACTATATTTCTGTTGATCATCTCCATGATAATTCTTTCCACGGCTTTACATACAAGACTAGTGAGACTTATGGGTCTGTATTTTCCAGGGTCTGTAGATGGCCCACCTTTGTGCAGAGGGATGACTGTTGTCTTTCTCTATTCATGAGGCAAGAAGCCTGTTTGGAGGCTACAGTTAAATAGTAATTCCAGTGGCTCTGATGGATCATGTTTCATGCTATTTAGAAGGCATCCTGGGATACTGTCTGGGCCCATTGATGCAGTGTTCTTGGTCTTAGAGAGAGCATTAAGTACCTGTTCCCTAGTGATAGTAGGGGGAGTTACATTTGATGATATTTCCTGATGGAAGGTTGATGGGGAGAGGGAGGAGTAAAGCTGGAGCTGAATTTATCAGCCAGGAGGGTTGCTATATCTTCTGGCTCAGTTTAAGTGGCTCCATTTACAATGCACTCTGCACACAACTGTGTACTGCCTTTGAGGCTGTAGGCATAGCTAAAGAATGATTTGTGGTTGTCCTTGGCCTCGGAGGCCAAACCTACCTCAAATTAGACTTTGGTAGACTTTATTTGTCCTCTGAGTTGTTTCTTTAGTTTGGTGAGAGTGCTTTTATCCTGCTGGGTGCTGCACATCCTAATTTTTACCATGCTTTTCTTCCTCCTGGTATACAGCCTACTGATTTTGTAATTCCACCAGGGTAGCTTGTTTTTTGAGTTAGTTTTGTACTTCTTTCTGGTGGGTACAGCTGCCTCTATGCACCTACTAAAATGCTTGTACAGAGTTTCTGTGAACAGTTCTGCATAGGTAGCAGTGTTCGCAGGGTTTATGGTGGCTTGAAATTTTGCCAGGTCCTCACTTAACAGCAGGAGGTTAGCCTTAGATTAGTTCCTGAATATTCCAGGTTTAGCTGGGGGTCCAGGTTTTACTTTGACTTCAAAGGAGACCATTCTGTGGTCTGATCTTACCAGGGAAGGGCATTACAGTAGTTAGTGTGCAGCAGTCTCCCATATTAGTGAGGATCAGATCCAGTATGGTTGCATCCCTGGTTGGTGTGCTGACTATCTGGTCCAGGGAATTTATGTTTACAAAATCCAGGAATCTCTCTGCCTGTGCATTTGGTGTCATATAGGATTCCCAGTTAATAGTGGGGTAATTAAAGTCACCCATGAATATGGTATTGGGTTGGATGGTTAGTGCTTTGAATAAGTTTAAAGGCATGGTAAAGGTTTCCTATTTTTTATGTTTTTTCATCCTACTTAGATTTTCAGTTGTATATCTATACACGTTCATTCATATTATGATTTGTTTTTGACACACAGTCCTGATGAAGTATTTATTTGATATGAAAGTGATCTTTGTTAAAAGTTGTGTATTTATTAATATTTTTCTGGTAAATGTCTATTGGTAGGTCTTGTATTACTGAGTCACTCATTTTTTAGTTAGTCTGATTTCTTAAATAATAAAGTTTTGATTAATTGGTTAGCCTATACAAATACGATTATAATTTGTTTCTAGCTTTCTAGATTCAGTTTTAGTTAGCACAGTCTCTGATTACACTATGGTGTTAACGGGAAGGGTGACTTGGCTAAAGGAATGATTATAATGCCTTTATTGCTCTTAACAAAACCTCCCTCTATAACTACTTTCTTGCTCCAAACAATCTCATTATATAAGGAATGTTTTTGATGCTTTTCATTACACTCAATTAGATTCGCTTGTTTGTATTTCAATAAAGAATATTCCATTTTAACTCAACTGTGGACTACCTACTATTTTCTATTTGATTATTTTGTAGCATGTATTTTACAGTTATAGTTATATTTTACACTTTGATTTTTTTATTAAGTGAATTAAGTGCATAACACAATTTAGGAAGTGAACATCACACCCTCCTCCTCACTGCAAAGTTTCTTCTTGGTTTGTTTTGGACCCAGTATAGGCTGCATACTGGGTTTTTCTGAGACTTTGAGGGATACCACGGATTTCTTTTTTTTGGATCCCCTATTACTTTCTTTTTGCCTATAGTCTGATATCAATCCTTGGTAGGGAATGCAGTCTCTAGCATGCAGTCCAAATGTATTCTTGGTCTCTTCCCACTCTATTACTTTCCCTCTCTAATTATTTCCTCCCAATACCTTGGTTCCTTTGCCAGTTTTCTCCACTAAATTCCAGTCCCCTTTTGTTTATTCTCTGCACCCTTAATTGCAGTCATTCCTTTCGGGAGAATATCCTCTCTCCACAATATCCTTTATGGCTACTGGTATTCTCCTTAAGGACCTGCATGTAAAATCTTAGTCTCTCCTTAATTCTTGAACTTCCCCACAGTTTCATCATCCCCTTCCACTTTGAATTACAGCTTTCTGCTTGTGCTATGTATAGCAACCTTAGCTGTGCAGCTCTGAAATACCCTTTAAAATCAAGTAATCCCAAATCACCTTGTTCTATTGGAAGGATCTCCTTACCCACCTCACTCTTGCCCTCTTCCCCTCCTAGATAAAATCCTTCAACTCTTTATTAATTGCTATCCACAACTTCTCCTCTGGTTGACAGAAATGTGCCTCACCTGTATATAAAACTAAAGGGATTAACAACATTTCACTGCTTGTATCCTGTTATTCATATCCATAAAACAGAGTTCCATTTTCTCAGTTTTTTTTTTTATCATTTTTTTGTTTTCTTCCTACATATCTTTGGCTGATATAACAGATTTTTAACTTGTACTCTAAAGAGTAGGGCTGAAATTAACTAAAAACTGGGTTAGGTTTGGGAGGTGCATATAAAAAAATAAAAGAACGGGGAACTTTATACATTTTATCTGCCTTTTTGGAAGCAGAGAGCTATCAGGAAAACTGCAAGCAGTAACATTTACAGTCTTCAGAGTTGACAGAACTGGGGGAATGGGTGAAAGATCTGGAAATTGTTTCTGTAACAGCTCATAGTATTTTCTGATTGACTAAAAAACCTCAGTGTTTTTCCACTGAAAACACTGGTACATGCTAGAAACAGTTGCACAGAAAGAGAAACCCTCAAAGGGAGAGTCGGAATCTGAGCTCTCCTCAGAGTATGAATCAGGAAACTGCGGCAAAACCCCTGTATTTGTATCTTCAACTTCCTGTCCAGATTTAGAATCCTGAATCTCTACAGGAAAAGAGGCCTCCCTCTTTTGTTTACCAGAAACAACCATACAGTAAACTCTCAGTTAACCGGCACCCATGGGGATTGAGAGATGCTGGATAACTGTAGTTTATTGTTGCTTGAGAGTTACTTTTAAAAACAGACCTGACTAATACTGTACCCTATACTATTTTTTGGTTTGACCTGTTCTCAGGTTGGGGAGAGAGGGAATTTATTGATATTTTCCTTTTTAAAACTCTAAAACTAAAAATGCAAGGCATATTTCTGCTGGGAGGAAAACAAAGTGAAACACATGAAAATTGTACTATATTTCAATTTTTTTTCCTGGTTGCTTGAGAGTTCCGGCTGCTTGAGTTCTGGTTAACTGAGAGATTACTGTATAAAGGATTAATAACCTCAATTAAACCCTGGGCAAGACACAGTAAATTACTCCCATCTAAAGAAATATGAGGAGGAGTAGATAGATGTCTAGTTTTCTGTTACTTTTTGACAAGAAAAATGAGACCGACTATATTATTAATGGCAGCAGCAGCACCAGCAGCTTCTCCAGGGATGGACACAGTATTTTGACTAAACATGAAAACCTTCCTGTTCCCTCCTTCAGGACTGACAAACGTAGCTTTCCCTTGCCTACCGAGGGGACCCCAACAGCTGCAGCAGAACTGGTTAATCCCTGGTTTATAGTGACTGTTGGTGCTACACCATTGGGATCCAGAGTAAAAGGTGAATGCTTTGAGGAACAAGCTATGGTCAGAGCAGAGTCATCCACCTGTGGCTATGGAAACTTTCTAACTTAATGTAGTGGCAAAGATGGTTTGCTTAACTTTTTCTTTTTCTGGCTGGAAGAAAGACAGACCATGGGACACCATACGGATCCGAAAAAGTTCACTACTTAGGTGGACAAAAGCAGTCACGTTTATGTTTTTAGAGGTTTATTTAGTCAATTAAATGTTTTATTTTCATCTTGGCGGTACTGTATTTGCTTCACTGGAGCAGAGATCTACCTGTGGGATACCACACCTGTGAACTAGCTGTAGAAAAATCTTCTGATGTAATATCCACTTGTGGGGGTCTGTATTTAATTTCTCTGCTACAGAACTGAGTTCTGAGGGGATGTGCCACTTCCCAAGCTGTCATGGTTAGCCTGATTAGCTGGTAAGATTTTGCCTACCCCATCCTGCTTGTTGATATACCACATAACTGTGGTACAGTCTGTCTCTGATTCTTGCCAATCTATTCACAGTAAAATATACTGATGAAATAGATTGTAACAGCCAATAATAACTTGGATGTTGGACCAAGTAATCAAAACAAACAATCCAGACTAGCATATGTATTATATGCTGAAGTCATTATATCTAACACTAGTGAAGGACAGGTAACAGAAGGATCACAAGAAATCACTAAAGCCAAAGCCAGAAAGATCAAGAGTCTTATTCTCAGTGAAATCTCAACAGATAGATTCATTTCTATAGAAACTACTAACAATGATGTGACAGAAACATAGGATACCATTTTTAAACACCTTTATTGAATTATCACTTTGAAACAGATACTGATGAAAGGCAAACCGTGGTGAGATCAACAGGGCTGTATAATAAATGAATCTATTAGTAACCAAAACAGCTTCTCTAATAGTTATTAAATACAGAAGTGGTAACTGTTTACCAAAACATTCTGGGAAAACTCATGTTAATAATGATGAAATCTTAATTTTTTGGTATGCCCAACTATTAAAACATCTAAGCAAATTAAATAAAAATAAAAACATTGTTTCCAGTCTTCCAGGATTAAAGTAGACTGACACCACAAAAATGATAAACTCCCAAATGTCAAACTAGAATACAAACAAATGCTCATTTTGATCTCCACTTGGAATACCGTTTCCATTAGTAAAAACTACCTGGACTCGTGTTAAAAATTTTATTTTCAAGAGATGTAACTTGTTTGACCGGATTATACAAAGCTTATATTACACCTACCCTGTAGTACAAGTGTCTATATTACATAATCGATCTTTCAAAAGTTCGAACGTCATATGGTCGACACTATATGATCAAACTTTTAAAAGTTCAAAAATGTAACAAAAAAAAGAAAAAAACTACCTGACGGTTTAAGGCTTTTAAAAGTTCGATCATATGGTGTCGACCAGATGACATTCGAACTTTTAAAAGTTACGCGATATAGACCTGTAGAACAATACCCTTTGCATCTATACAAATGAAATTTACATTCCTTTACAATGGAAATTTTCTAAAAAAGGTAATAAATATTAATGAGATGTCTTTTTTTCTCAAAAATTTCTTTATTGCAGTTTTTAAGGTTACAACATATAAGACATTTGACAACAAAAAACACATACAACAAACTATAAGAACCTATATACAATATATACAAAGAAGTCACTTCAAGAATCCAATTTTGTTGTACTAACCACTTATTCTTCAGTGATAAGAAGAACAAAACAGTAACCATTAGCTATTTAGGGGGATATTACACATACGAGAAAAAGATAAACTAAAACCTTTACATAGGGTACATCTATTTGTGAACAGCTTATCAACATAAAGATTTATAAAATGACAATGATAATAAGGTTCTAAATATATCCTTATTGACTTTCTTACATATATTGAATATTTCACTTCTAAAATTAATATTTTACTTCTTGAGAATGAAATCTAATAGGTATTTCCAATACTCTTGGTAGTATTTATGTTTCTTAGTAACATACAGTAGCTTGTGGGAGGAGATATATTTGATTGCTAAACTGCTAAAACCTTCCCATGAGAGTGGGGTTGCAAGGATCCAATTCTTTGTAATATAGAATTTGACAAGAGCACATATGGTGATGAGGACATGCTTTAAGACTATTGGAAGATTTTTTTATATTAATGTGCAGTATAGCCGTTTTCCAGGATAAAGTACTTTTCTGGTAGCCATTTTCTCCAGTTTTGCCCTTAATGAACACCATAGGTTATGAACTTTATTACATTTCCACATAACATGGAGAATGTCTGCTTGTTGCTTAGTGCAGTGAGGACATTCAGGTGGGTATTTGTTATTAAATTTACTAATTTTTTGAGGGGTAAAATATGCATTATTGTTAATCATAAGTTGTGTGTAAAGCAACTTTTTGAACGGACTGAATTTGAGCGTGTTTTCGATGGCATCTATTTTATCTTGTTCAGTAATTTGTGTGTTTTTCTTTTGCCAGTACGAGGAAAATAAAGTACTATTCTGATGTTTTATATCAATTATCAATGCAGATACTTATTTGTACGTTATTGGACATAGTTCTTAATAATAATATTTTTATGTTTCAAGAAACATTATATGCACAGACATGGGGTGTTGCTATGGGCACCCCATGTGCTAATTCTTATGCGAACTTGGTAATGCATCAGTGGGAAAAGACTTATTTGTTTGACAGCGCATTCTTCCCACATACACTACTGTACAGATGTTTTGTAGATGATATACTTATTATTTGGGAAGGAGACATGGATTTGCTAAAGGATTTAGTCATTTATTTGGAAACCACTATTGACTTCCTAAAATTTACCATGGAAGCTTCTTTTTCCAAGATAGATTTCTTGGATATTACCATCTTTAAGGATCTAGATGTTTCAATTTCAACTACTCTGTACAGGAAGCCGTGTTGGAAGAATGCGCTGTTACATTTCAATAGTATGCACCCATGTTTTGCATTTCCGAACATTGTTAAGAGCCATTTCACAAGGATTGTTAATCTATGCAGGAATAACACTGAAAGACTTCTACAAATAGAACATATGGATGAGTTATTTCAGGAGAGAGGATATACTTATACCCTGATAAAGGATATGAAGGAATCAGTATTAAATCCAGTGAGTGCTAGTTCAAGTAGATATCAGACCATTCATAATGGATATCGAAGGTTTAAGAATGTTACAAGAACTAAATTTTATCAGACTAAATTAGCTTTTACTACTAGATATACTAATGATAATAGGAAAATTATAGAAATTATTAGGAAGAACTGGAATGTTCTACTCATAGATCCACAAATTCTTAAGTTTGTAGGTGAAACACCTAGGTTCAGATACATAAATAACAAGAACCTCAAAAGATTACTTTGTACTGAAAGGACAATGGTCAAACAAAACATAAGTAGGCAATTTTTAAGAAATGGTACCTTCCCATGTAATAAGTGCAATATGTGTAAACATATTACTGATGAACAACAATTTATTCACCCTTGTCTAGATTATATTTTTACCCCCAAGTTTCATGCTACTTGTGATAGCTTGAATTTAATATACTTAGCTACATGTACAGAATGCACAGCATTCTACATAGGCATGACTTCTAGAAAATTAAAAGACAGGGTGTACAATCATGTTTATGATATCAGGAAACTGAATCCATCTAATGCTCTAGCTAAGCATATTGCTACACACCTAGATCATATATTTAAATTTAGGGTCTTACAGATTGTGAATGTTCAGCCAAATGTCTTAATTTGTTCATACCAAATTCTAGACCATAAGGGGAACCATACATTTGTGTTTGATTCGTAATTTAAAATTTGACATAGTCTATATGCATTAATAATACTGTAGTACAGTTTAAAATCAGGTAACCCTAATCCACCTTTAGATTTCAGAAGTATAAGCTTTTCATATTTGATTCTAGCAGCTTTGGGATACCAAATAAATCTGGATATAGTTCAAATGTTGGTGTATAATTGTGAAGATAGCATTCATTTGGAAAATAATTCTTGGTAGCAGGTTCATCTTAACAACACTACTTTTTGATAACAAAGACATATTGATATTTTTCCATCTGTTCATATCATTTTCAATAGTATTCCAGGTGTGAGTTAAATTATTTTTAATAATGTCACTAAAAGTAGGAGTATATACTACCCCCAAGTATTTTAGTTGATAAGTTAGCTTAATCTCGCTCTCTGGGAAGTAAAAGTGCATATGTCCAATGGGATTTAGTGGGAAGAGATGAGATTTGTTGGGATTTAGTTTGTAACTTGAGATCTCTGAGAATTTGTTAATGGCTGTCAGTATTTTAGGAAGAGCTGTTGTGGGGAGTTGCAGGGATATATTTAAGTCATCAGCAAATGCCGAATATATAATTTTAGTATTTAATACTCTTGGAATGTGTACAAAAGATTTTTGTGATATAAAAAGTAGTAGGGGTTCGAGATATACAATAAAGGAGTAAGCAGAAAGTGGACACCCTTGTCTTGTGCCATTTGAAATGGGGATAGGTTTTGTTCTATTACTGTTAATCTGAATGGAAGTAGAGGCCATCTGATACAAGACCTTGACTTTATTAATAAATTCTTGAGGAAATCCAAATAAAGGCATAACATTAAATAAAAAGTGTAGATTTACTCTGTCGAAAGCTTTGCTAGCATCTGCGGCAATAACGTATTTGGATGTTTATCTGTTTTAAGTAATCTGATAGCTGTGTCTAGTAACAGAGTGTTATTGCTTGTTTGCCTATTTACCATGAAACCCAGCTGATTATGAGATATAATAGAGGGGAGTATATTCTTCAACCTGTTGGCTAAGATTTGGGCAAAGATTTTAAAGTCAGTGTTTATGAGGGCTATTGGTCTATAATTAGTAGGGTCAGTCGGGTCAGAAATCGGTTTAAGTAGAAGGATGGTCTTAGTTTTATATATATATATATATATATATATATATATATATATATATATATATATATGTCTGTTAGCCCATGTTGTATTATATAATTATATACTTTAAGTAGGATTTTAGAAACAGATTCTGAGAATATTTTATAAAATTCTGAGGTGAATCTGTCAGGTCCTGGAGATTTACCTGGCATGAGATTTACTGCTTCTTTTATCTCTGTTAGGTGAAGTGTTGCCCCTAAAAGTTTTTGTTGTTCTTGTGTAACTTGTGAAAATTTTAGGTTTTGAATGAACTCTTTAAATTTCTCATTTGAGGGTGGTAAGTGCGTGTTGTACAGCCTTTCATATATGTTCTCAAATACATTTAAAATGTCTTGGTTTTCCTGAATTATGCGTCCTTCATAATGTAATTCTTTGATTCTTGGTGGGCCACTCTTAATATTTATTAGCCTGGCTAAAAATCTTGAGGGTGTCTGTGCCCATTCTGAGTACTGATATAAGGACGTGCTTTCTAAAAAAAGTTAAGTTTTCTAAGTAATGTTTATGTAGTAGTTTTTGTCATTCCATACATTTTTCCTCTAATTCTTTTGAATAGTTCTGTTGTAGTTATAGTTCTGCTGACGCAATTTGCGATTCTAGTGTGGTTTTGCTATTATTGTAGTTCTTCTTAAACCAGGGAGATTTTTGAATGACACCTCTAATAACTGCTTTAGCAGCTTCTCATTGCTTATCAAAAGATATTGGAGTAGTTATGATTTCTTCATCTAATTGAGTGAGTATACTGTTTATCTCTTTTGCTACCTCTTGTTTCTGAATAATTTTTGGATTTAAAGTCCACTTATTGAAGTAAGATATGTTTTGGTTGAGGTTTAGAAGGTTTATGAATAGACTGATTTTTGAATGATCTGAGCAGATCTAGGTGAAATGCAGTATTTTAATTTATACGACTGAAAGAATTGTGAGATTAGGAAGGCATCTATTCTTAACCAAGATTTATGAGATGTAGAAAAGAAGGTATATCTAGATATTGTTTTGTCATGTTGGAAATTCTCATATGGATCGAATAGATCGAAAGTATTTTGTAGTTCACTAAGGGCTATATCTATGCTATGTGGTTGCTTGGTTTCTTTATGGGATCTATCTTTGTCAGGTTCCAGTAATGCATTCCAGTCTCCCCTGATTATATATAAATGTTTAGGGAATTCAATAAGTAAGTTAAAGATTTCATAAATAAAAGTATGTTGGTTAGAGCAGGGACTATAGATATTTAGGAAAAGTAATGGTTTATCTATGCTATGGTATTTAGAGGTAAACAACGTCCATCTGCCATTTAAGTCAGTTTTCATGGAAACAATTTCCCTGATATGTTTTGTTAATAATAATAGCAACCCCTCTAGAAGTAAAATTATGTCCAGCAGCTAATATATGCTTGACCCATTTACTTTTTCTCTCCCTGTACCAAAGTTGTGAGATCATGTGAATTTCTTGAAGAAAGGTTATCATTGTTTTACTTTGATATATATATATATATATATATATATATATATATATATAAAATATGCACAACTAGGTTACTTTTACTTTTGTCTGAAACCCCCTTAACTTTCCATGAATCTAGGGATATAATTTCTGAAAGTTTAAAAAAATATTTCTTGATTATTGTTAATAATGCATAATAAGCAATTGACATCATAAAGAAATACTGTTATTTGTGTTAGTACTTTCTCTATAGTGACTTCTGTTCTCCTACTCTTTCTCCTCTGAGTGCCTAACCATCCATCCCTCTGTAACGATAGATAAACAAAAAGTACAGTTGTGTACACTTACCATAAATGTAGCTGTTCGAGTGTATTCACTGTTGCAGTCATTATATTTGGGTAATCTGCTTGCAGGTTGCCCTCAGTCAGCCTGATTAACAAAGTCTTGGGTACTGCATCAGTTGCTGTCCCTACTTCCATGACGTCAGGTGTATAAAACATGCAGCCGACGCCATTACATCAGTTTTTCTTGCCCCAGATGTCAGGTGCCCCCCAATGGGTAGCAAATAAACATAAAAACACAAAGGTATACCTCCAACAAAAAGCAAATACACCAAAAAGGCTTTTAAGCATAGTAAAGGAAAGTAGAGGTATAGTCAGAAGAAGTTAGGGAGCTGGAGGGAGGGTAACCTTGACTGCAACAGTGAATACACTCGAACATCTACATTTATGGTAAGTGTACACAACTGTACTATGTTCTTCATGTTTCACTGTTGCAGTCATTACATTTGGGTAGATTCCCAAAGCTATGGTTGGGAGGAGGAGTTTATATAGCATTAGGGCCAGCTATAAGTCCTTGCAAGACAGCAGTGGCAAAGCCAGCTCTGGATTTAGAGAAAATTGGCAAATGATAATGCTTGGTAAAAGTATGTATAGAACTCCAGGTAGCAGCTTCTAGGATGTCCCTGGAAGGAACACCTCTGAGAAAGGCTGCAGAAGTAGATGCAGCCCTGGTGGAGTGAGGTCTGATCCCCTGGGGAATAGGTTTTCCATGGTGCTTATAGCAGAAATGAATGCAATGGCTTATTCATTTAGAAATGGTTTCTTTTGAAATAGTCTTCCCCTCTGCCCCTGCAGCAAAGGTTACCAGCAGTTGTTCAGATTTTCTTCAAGGCTTAGTTCTGTCCAAGTAGAATCTAAGTTGTTTGTGAACATCCAAGGAATGCAGACTCTGTTCCCCTTTGTTCTGAGGATTGGGAAAGAAGGTTGGCAAATGAATGGACTGATTAAGAGCTACACTGGATACCACCTTGGGCATGAAGGATGGATTGGTCCTGAGTGACACCCTGTGTGCATGAAAGATGATGAAAGGCTCCACTGCCATAAGGGCCTGCAATTCAGATATCCATCTAGCTGAAGTGATTGCTAAAAGGAAAGATGTTTTCCAAGAAAGAAATTAAGTCTGCAGTGGCAGCTGGCTCAAAAGGAGGCATTGTGAGTTTCTCCAATGCAAAGGTCCCAGGCGGGGGTTGGAGCTCTCCTGGGTGGTCTAAATTTTTTAGCCCCTCTGATGTACAGCTTGAGCAGAGAATGAGAGAAGAGGGGAGGTTCTGTGTTGTAATGCACTGAAATGACTGAGGCGTGGAATTTAATGGAGGAAAAAGACAGGCCCTTGTGAAGCATCTCAGTTAAGTATTGCAAAATCTGAGGTGAATTGGGCACTGCTGTGCTCAACCCTTGAGATTGGTTCCAGGCACAGAATCTTTTCCATTTTTCAGCATAAGATTTTCTAGTACTAGGCCTTCTTGCCTCTAAGATGACATCCATCACAGGTTTGCTGAGGGATGATAAGGGTGAGTTTAAGTAATTAGCCAGGCTGCAAGGTTCAATGTTGGAAGCTGAGGGTGCAGGATCTGGTTCTCCTGGAGAGACAGCAGGGAAGGGGTCTGAGGCAGGTGCCATGAAGATAACTGCGACACACTGTGCAGGAGGGGGTACCAGTGTTGACGTGGCCAGTCTGGAGCAATCAAAATCATCCTTGGTTTGTCCTGTTTGACTTATAAATAACTGTGGAGAGCAGAGGTAGTGGGGGGAGAGGAGAGGAAGAGGAGGAAAGGCATAAACCGATTTTCCAGCTGAATGACAGAGCATCCACTTTCCAGGCTTGGCTGTGTAAAGTCCTTGTGTAAAACTTGTCCAATTGGTAGTTCTGGAGGGGAGGCAAATAGGTCTATGTCTGGGCTCCCCCATTCACTTGTCAACATGTTGAAAATCCTTGGTTCCAAGTTTCCACTCGTGTGGGTCCATGAGGTTTCTGCTTAGTCCATCTGCCAGTATATTTAATTTCCCTGGCAGGAATTGAGCTTGTAGGTGCACTTTGTAGCTCAAGGCTGTGTTCCACAATGCCATGGCTAGTCTGCAGAGGGGGTAGGAATGTGTGCCCTCCTGCTTGTTTATGTACCACATAACCTTGGTGTTGTCTGTCTTTACCATTAGTTGTCCTGGAAGAATGTAGTCCTTGAAGGCTGTCAGAGCATTCTGTACAGCTAACATTTCTTTTTGATTGATATGTAGGTGCATTTGACTTGGGTTCCATTTGCCCTGAATGCACTTCCCTGCCAGGTGAGCCCCCCATGCATAGTATGATGCATCTGTTAGGGTTTGGGCGGCAGGGGGTATTGTGAATGGTAGTCCCTTGCTTTGGTGGCAGGCCTCTGCCCACCAGAGGAACTCTAGGCGTAGGCAAGGTATGATAGGAATCATTGTTTCTAGGCTGTGAGAATGTTGACTCCGTAGGCTTTTTAGACACCACTGTAGTTTCCTCACATGCAGTCTTCCATATGGAATTAGAAGAATGCAAGAGGCCATGAAACCCAAGGCTTTCAGTATTTGTCTTGCAGACAGCAGGGTTTTGTGGCCACTTGTTTGAAATAGGTTATCAAATGAATTTGCTTTTCTGGCATGAGGCAAGCCATCTGGGAAGTTGTATTCAAACTTGCTCCCAGGAATGTAATTTGTAGACGGGGTACCAGTTGTGATTTCTTTTCGTTTATGGTGTACCCCAGACAAGTTAGAACCCTTTTTACAAACACCAGGTGATTCAAAAGTATGCTCTGGCTTTATGCCTGAATTAAGACAATCGTCCAGGTATGGGTATATATGAATACTTCTTTGCCTGCAAAATGCAATAACTGGAGCCAGGCACTTTGTGAAAACCCTGGGCACAGTAGACAAGCCAAAGGGCAGTGCAGAGAAAGTACAGTTTTGTACCTACCATAAATGTAGATGTTCGAGTGCTCATACAGCTGCAGTCATCACACTTGGGTTATCCTGCTGTCAGGCAGGTCCTCGGTCGGCCGAATTCCAAAGTCTAGGTCCGGCGTCAGTTGTCGTCGCTTCCTCCCTGACGTCAGTGCGGCAGGGGTATAAAAGAGGCAGCCGATGCCATTTTCTTCAGTTTTTCTTGCCCCAGATGTCAGGTGCCCCCAAAAAGGAAGGCAATACATGATGTTATGCAAACATACATGAGTAAATAAATCAGAAAACAGTAGTTGCAAGCAAATACAACATGAAGGAATACCCCAAATAGGTTGTATGTTAAAGGTGTTTGTCATAAGCCCTGTCCTAAGAGGGGATCGAGGGAGGGTAACCTGGACTGCAGCTGTATGAGCACTCGAACATCTACATTTATGGTAGGTACAAAACTGTACTATGTTCATCGTGCATACAGCTGCAATCATCACACTTGGGTAGAATCCCAAAGCTAAGTAGGGGTGGCTGGTACTCAGCGGAATTAGGAGGGGCTAGAATGCCCTGCAAGACTGCTGTGGCAAAGCCCGCTCTAGATTTTGAGTATAGTGGAAGGTGGTAGTGCTTGGTGAAAATTTTGAGTATAGTGGAAGGTGGTAGTGCTTGGTGAAAATGTGCACTGAACTCCAAGTAGCTGCTTCCAAAATGTTCTTGGCAGGGACCCCCCTGAGGAAAGCTGCTGAGGTAGCTGTAGCCCTGGTGGAGTGGGATCTGATGTATGCAGGCACTGATTTTCCATGAAATGAATAACAAAAGCGTATGCAGTGGGCTATCCATTTTGAAATAGTCTGTTTGGAAATAGCCTTTCCTTGAGCACCTGTAGCATAGGACACAAAGAGCTGCTCAGATTTCCTGAAAGACTTTGTTCTGTCCAAGTAATAAATATAAATAAAATAGTATTGTTATCAAGTATTGTATATAATTATATTATTAGTTAATTGCATTGTCGATTGCTTTTATAAATGAGAATTTTTGGCGCCTAAAATGTTTTAAAATGAACTGATTGTATGGGCTCATTGGTTCTGAAGAAATCTGTGATGTGACAGATGAAAGCGCTCAACCCTGTACATGAGCTATTAGTGTTATGCTCTCCTTTTGAATAAATTTACGTTTTTATATGGTATCCGAGTCTCGAGTATTGGGGCATCTGTATTCTGCTATTGTGGAAATTTGCTGTTGCTGAGTGCTCTTTTTACTATTTACAAGTAATAAAGAAGTTGCCTGTGAATGTCCCAAGGAGTGTAGTAGCCTCTCCCCTTTGTTCTGTGGATTTGGATAAAGGTAGGTAAATGAATAGTCTGATTCAAAGCCACACTGGATACTACCTTTGGCATGAAGGTAGGGTTGGTTCGTAAGGAAACCCTGTCCTGATGGAAAATGATGAATGGTTGCACAGCCATGAGGGCCTGTAGCTCCGAAACCCTGCGTGCTGAGGTAATAGCCAGAAGCAAGGCTGTTTTCCACAAGTATTGTAGCTCTGCTGAAGAAGCCGGCTCAAAAGGAGGCAGTGTCAGCTTCTCCAATACGAAGTTGAGGTCCCAAGCTGGAGCTGGTTGTTTCCATGGGGGGTTTTATATTTTTTGCCCCTCTGAGGAACTGCCTTAATAGAGGATGTGAGAATAAAGGAGGATCCGTATTGTATTGTGCTGAAATGGCTGAAGCGTGGATCTTGATGGAAGAGAAGGAAAGGCCACTGTTTAACATCTCAGCTAGGTACTGTAAAATCTGAGGTATATTTATTACCCAAGGATTCTGGCCCTTTGCTTGATTCCAGGAACAAAATCATTTCCATTTGGCGGAGTAGGTTTTTCTAGTAGAGGGTCTCCTGGCCTCCAAGATGACATCCTGTACCTCTTTGGAGAGGAGAGTCTGTTTCCAAATTAAGGTATTTTCCATGCAGCTAGATTTAGAGTTCTGAGCTGGCTGTGAAGGGTCTTGTAGTTGTGCTGGGACAACAGAAGAGGAACTTGAGGTAGGATCCATGGTGGTGAGTGTGACAGGCCCTTTAGGAGAGAATACCAGTGCTGTCGTGGCCAGTCTGGAGCAATGAGAATCATTTGTGGCCTCTCTGCTCTGATTTTAATAGGACTTTGGTCAGTAGAGGTAGAGGAGGGAAGGCATAGACTGTCAATGCTGTCCAATTGAAAGAGAGTGTGTCCACTTTCCAGGCCTGTGGATGATAGGTCCTTGAGCAGAATTTTTCCAACTGGTAATTTCTGTGGGTAGCAAATAGATCTATGTCTGGCTGTCCCCATGCTTGATTTATCTTTGAGAAGACTTGAGGATGCAACTTCCATTCGTGTGGGTCTGTCATAATTCTGCTTATGTTGTCTGCCAGTGCGTTTTCCTTCCCTGGCAGGAATTGTGCCTGCAGTTGAACTTGTAATTCCAATGCTGTGTTCCACAGGGTCATAGCTTGCCTGCACAGTGGGTATGAATGCGTCCCTCCCTGTTTATGTACCACATGACTGTGGTGTTGTCTGTCCTTATTAATAGCTGGCCCGGATGCAGTAGGTCCTTGAAGGTCATAAGAGCATTTTGCACAGCTAGCATCTCCTTTTGGTTGATGTGTAGGTGCATCTGTTTTTGGGACCATTTTCCCTGGATGCACTGATCTGCCATGTGTGCTCCCCAGGCGTAGTCTGAGGCATCTGTTGTGATCATTTGACTTGCTTGTGGTATACAGAAAGGGAGACCCGTGTTTCTTTGGCATGCTTGAGCCCACCACAAAATTCCTTTTGAAGGCATGGAATGAGTGGTAAAATTGTTTCCAAGCTGTGGCTGTGTTGAGACCATAAGTTTTTTAGGTACCATTGTAGTTTCCTCATATGCAGCTTTGCAAATGGTATTAGTAGGATGCAAGATGCCATGAACCCCAGAGCCTGCAGGATTTTCCTTGCAGTTAGCCTGGTTAAAGTTGCCATTTTGTTGAAGTATTGAGACAGTTGCCCTTGTCTGTCTGGCGTGAGGTAAGCCATCTGGGCCGTTGTATTTAAGCTGGCACCCAGGAAAATTATCTGTTGAGAGGGTATTAGTTTTGATTTATTTTTGTTCACTGTGTACCCCAGGCAGTTTAACAGTTTTATTACAAACGCCAGATGCTGCAATAGAATGTCTTTGCTGTCCGCTTGGATCAGGCAGTCGTCCAGATATGTATAGATTTGTATTCCTCGTTGTCTGCAGAAAGCAATTACTGATGCCAGGCATTTCGTAAACACTCTGGGCGCAGTAGATAAGCCAAAGGGCAATGCAGAGGATTGATAATGGGTTGAACCTGCAAGAAATCTGAGGTATCTTCTGCAATCTTGTCTGATAGGGACATGCAGGTATGCCTCCTTGAGGTCCATCGTTACCGGCCAAGACTCCTTGCCCAGCATGGGAAGAAGCTGCTGTAATGTGAGCATCTTGAATTTTGAGCATCTTGAATTTTGGTACCTCTAGATATGTGTTTAGAATAGATAGGTCTAAGATGGGTCTCCAATCTTTGTCCTTCCTTGGTACCAGAAATAGTCTTGAATAAAAACCTTGACCTTGTTCTTTTGCAGGTACCTCTTGAACTGCTTTCATATCCATGAGAGCGGAAATTTGTTTTTGTGCCTCTGCCCATTGATTTTGTGGCAGGTTTGGCATGCCTCTCATTTTTGGAAGGGTGTGAAAGTGGAACCTGTAGCCTCTGTCTATAATATCCAGAATCCATTTGTCCTTTGTAACAATGTGCCAGTTTTTTGAAAATAAGGCCAGTTTTCCACCCAAAGGTGCTGCCATTATTGCTTTGTTTGGCAGGCATAGGGGGAAGTCATTGTGTCTGTTTTCTAAATGACTGTGGTCTATCTTCTCCACCTCTTGGGGCTGGTGCTTGCCACTGCCTAGCTCTGTAAGATCCTTAAGGTTGTCCTCTATCCCTTGGGCGTCTGTATCTACCCCTTTGGGGTCTGTCCGTGGCTGGAAAGGACCAATTTTTTGAAGGCCAGTTACTGCTGAAGCGTGGAGGCTGCACATGCAAGAAAACTTTAACTGTTTGCATAGATTTCGCTTTTTCCTCCATTTTCTTTAGTACCTCCTCTGCTTTAACACCAAACAATACACCTTTTTGTAGTGGTGCATCTAATAACTTTGCTTTGACATGATCTGGTAAGGTTTGCTCTTTGAGCCAAGCATGTCTACGTATGACAGACCCCGTGACAGCAGCTCTACATGAGGCCTCTAAAGCATCAAAACCACACTGTAAGGTATGTTTCCCCACTTATAGGTTCATAGGTTTATACTAGGCTAACTGCCCTAGGGCATTTATAAGCCTAGCCCAAAGTTATGTGGCTTACACCGCCCCTTATGTTAGAAATACTGTGCCCATTAGTTTGTTGTGCCTCTGTCCAGTAGTGACACAGAGATGATTCCCGGGGTAAACCTACGATCTCCCATCCACCGGTCAAGATTTCTCTTGAACAGAGCCAGCGAGGTGCTCTGCCTCACATGGACCGGGATTTTATTCCACAGCATGGGGAGTCTCTGGGTGATAAATCTATCCCTCCAGCACGTCCTATTTATATCCGTGCTAAGGTTTAAGTCTCTTGCTCTAGTGGTTTTGGTGGATTTGGATTTTTGAGGTGGAGCATGTCCATTAATTCCAGGTCGGTCATGGCCTTGTATGTCAGGCACAGGTCACCTCTGAGCAGACGGTATGCAACTGAATAGAGTTGGAGTTTCTTCAGTCTGGCAGCATATGACAGGTTTTGGAGTCCCTTTATCCTTTTGGTGAGGAACTTTTGGGGTCTCGAATTGCTGCAGGTGTCGGGTGAGATACATCCCGAATGGGGCATTGTACTCGATCATTGGTCTGATAAGTGAAGAGTACAGGGGAACAATGACCTCACTTGATCTGGATGTGAATCCCTTCATGATCAGGTGGGCAATGTAGAAGGTCTTTCAACCACTTTAGCAACGTGAGCGTCAAACGAGAGGCCACTGTCAACCTGGGTCCCCAGGTCCCTGATAACCTCTTCTGTGCTTAGTGGGTTGCCACCTATATGGTAGCTTGGGGTTACATTGTTTTTCCCGAAGGGTATGACTATACACTTTTTTGCGTTTAACTTCAGGCCATGGCTCTGGCACCAGCTATCAGTTTCTGTGAGACCCCTCTGAAGGATGTCTGTGTCCGATGTACTATCCACTATGGCACCCAGTTTGCAGTCATCCGCAAACTTTGTCAGCCATAGTCCTCCTATGTTTGCCTGTACTTCTGAGAAGTAGATGCCGAACAATAGAGGGCCAAGGACTGAGCCCTGTGGGACTCCACTTGTAACCGGCTTGGAGTCTGACATGGCTCCAGCAACTCTAACCCTGTGGGTTCTGTCCTTTAGCCAGTTTGCAACCCATCTTGTGACATATGGGTTTACATTTAAGCTGGTAAGTTTCTCTATAATACCAGAGTGGGGTATTGTGTCGAAAGCTTTGCAAGGTCAAGGTAGGCTGTATGGACTGCCTTTCCTCATCAATGGCCTTGGTGACTGTTTCGAAGAAGTCGACCAAGTTCAAAAGGCAAGATCTGCCCTTGACAAAGTCAAACTGGGTTGGGTCCAAGGTCTGCAAGTCCCCTATGTCCTTGTTTATGAGTTCCATTATGATCCTCTCCATAGCTTTGCAGACCAGGCTTGTTAAGCTTATGGGGCGGTAATTACCAGGGTCCGTAGAGGCACCGCCTTTGTGGAGTTGGACCACAGTTGCCGTACGCCACTCCTTGGGCACATATCCTGTGGTGAGGCTAAGATTAAACATGTGCGGGTTTAGTTCTTCATTGTGTTCATGTAGCACACAGCCGGTGACCCCATCCGGTCCCATTGATGCTGTGTTTTTAGCTTTAGAGAGAGCAGCTTTCACCTGCGCATTTGAGATGTCTGGGAGGCTACTCTCAGTTGGGATAGTTATCTCTCCTTTTCGGGGGGAGAGGGGGTGAAGTTTGCGCTGAACCTGTCTGCCAGTATGTTGGCAATGTCTGTGGGTTCAGTGATTTTTGTATCATTTTGGACTAATTCTGAGCATATCTGGGAGTTTCCACCCAGGTTTCTGACATAGCTGAAGAAGGCCTTATGATTGTCTTTTGAATCTATGGCAATTTTTCTCTCAAAGTTGGCCTTGGATGATTTTATGAGGGATCGTAGTTTCTTGCTAGTGCTGATCAAAGATGCCTTCCCTTTTGGGATTTTGCTCTATCATGTAATAGCTTTCTCCTCTTATTGTAAAGTTTGTTTATGGCTGGGGTCCACCAGACTGGACGTTGCCCTTGGTGGAAAGAGTCTTGGTTTTATTTGGGATTGCCTGATCCATGCAGTCCTGAAGGTGTTCATAGAAGGCATTTGTAAGGGCTTCCGCAGCTTGGGTTGTGGTTTCCATTGACTCGGGGGCCTTGAAGGATACCACACCTGTCTTGAGTAGTGTGAAGTTTGCTTTAGAGAAGTTCTTCACTGTGGTCTTTTTTGTTTGGGGTGGGGGCGGGATGTGGATTTCTAGTGAAATTAGTTTATGATCTGATCTCACCAATGAGGGATATACTTCCGGTGTGGAGCATTTTGTCCCCATGTTCGTGATGATGAGATCTAGTATATTTTCTCCTCTTGTGGGGACGGTGACTAGTTTTTCCATGGCATTTGAATTTATGAACTCCAGGAACCTTTGGGCTAGAAAGTTTGGGCTTGAGTAATGTTCCCAGTCTATATTCGGGTAGTTGAAGTCACCCAATATGATGGTGTTTGGTGATACATTTATACCCTCCAGTGTCTTCAGGAAGGCTGTGTGGGTTTCCTGAGTTTGAGAGGGTGGCCTGTAGCATGCTACAAATTGTAGAGCAGTTTTGCCTATGGTTAATTGCACCTGGATGGTTTCCGATGCTTCGTGCGTAGCCACCAACCTGGAGGTGTGGGTATCCTTGATGAATATGGATACACCCCCTCCTTTTGTGGTGTGGTCCGGGCTCCATGCAACAAATCCTGCAACTCTTTCAAATCTGGTTGTTCTGTTTGTGTCATTTTGCTTTTCAGCTGAGATAGCAAGAACTGCTGGTACTTTAACATATGAAATTGACAGTTTAATGTCCTCATGGTTAAAGTGGCTGATGTATACACCTTTTTCCCCCACCTTTCTAATGCTCTGGAATCTCTCTCTGAAGGTAAAGGGTTTTTAGCAGTAGAGGCCTTAACCCCCTTGGGACCCTGAGAAATAGTTTCTGGGTCAGCAGAAGGGCTTTTATAAAGGAAATGGTGAGAATCAGGAACCCGGTAATATCTGTCTGGTTTAACAGGGGCAGGAGGTAAAGAGTCTGGATTAAGACTGGCTTCTGCGTACACATCATCCAAAATATCTAAGACAGGAGGAATAGCCAGGGGCCTATGCTGGGGAAGCAGCAGAAATTCCCTGAGCCTTTTCTTGGAATCTGAGTAATCTTGGCCTTCCCAGTGGAAGTGCTCTCTCAATGTATGAAGGGTTTCCCCAAAAGAGTAGTCCTCAGGGGGGGAGACCGAGGGAATAGACTCCTCAGCATCAGAGTCTTCAAATGGGGAATAGGCGTAATCCTGGTCCTCAGAAAGGTCTGAGGTAATAGAAGCCTGGTCTGAGGAAGGGAAGTCTTCCTCCAACCTGGGTCTTTTGTCTGAGGGGGGTTGAGAACCCCTGATGAGTGTAATCAAATCCTCAGCCATTTTAAGCATCTGTTTTTTAGGCATGGGGCCTTGAGAGGGGGTCTGAGGACCCTGTTTTTTAATTTTCATTGGAGCTTTAGATTTAGAGAACGATTTAATAGAGAAGGTGGTAGGCCTGAAAACGCCTTCAGAAATGGCAGGCCTCGCTAAATTTTCCGTTTCTCCGCCAAGAGTGGCATCGGTATCTGCAGTGGGAATGGAGACCGAGGAAGCTGCGACCTCGGGTACTGAAGTCGCCGGTAAAATAGTTTCATCGGTAGTCAGGGGCTGCGTAGGCGCCTCACTGAGAACCGGAGAACCGGTAGTCGGCCTTAGCGTGATCTCAGTACTCAGTGCAGGCCTCGGATGTTTGTCCTTATCCTTGTGTTTTTTGCCTGAAACTGGCATTGGTATATCCGACATGATATAATTAAAAATTTTGCCAAAATAATGAAGGGCGAACTCCGCCCGGCGCTTAATAGTGCGCCTGTTAAACCTAGCACAAAAACGGCAGGCCGAGACGTCGTGGTCTGGCCCTAAGCAAGGTATACAGTAAGAGTGAAAATCCTTATGCGGTATTTGCTTCCCACAAGAAATGCAATTATTAACTTTGTCTGACATCGGTCTGAGGCAAGAAAAGTTTCCGCAACGGGGTACTTAGCTTTAAAGAAGACTTCGGCTGAAATACTTTTCGTAAATCTCAGGAGCTAGCCGACCGGCACTTGCGAACTGCTTCTGCTTCGGGCACCGCGCGGCAAGAAAGACTGAATAAAATGGCGTCGGCTGCCTCTTTTATACCCCTGCCGCACTGACGTCAGGGAGGAAGCGACGACAACCGATGCCGGACCTAGACTTTTGAATTTGGCCGACCGAGGACCCGCCTGACGGCAGGATAACCCAATTGTGATGACTGCAGCTGTATGCACGATGAACATCTGATAATGCGTGTAGCCTGCTTTGAAACGTAGGTATCTTCTGCAAGATTCCCTGATTGGGATGTGCAGGTATGCTTCTTTTAAATCTAGTGTTGCCAACCAGGCATCTTTGCCTAGCATAGGAAGTAATTGGCGAACAGTCAACATCTTGAATTTTGGAATCTCCAGAAAGGTGTTTAGAGTAGACAGGTCCAGGATTGGATGCCATGATTTGTCTTTTCTGGGTACCAGGAAAAGTCTGGAGTAGAAACCTTGTCCCTTTTCCTCTTCTGGTACCAAATGAATAGCACCCATGCTTAAGAGAGAAATTACTTGTTTTTGAGCCTCTGCCCATTGATTTGGGGGCAGGCCCGGCCATCCATTTGGTGTTGGCAATGTGTGGAAATGAAATCTGTATCCCTGGGACACTATATTTAAAACTCATTTGTCCTGGGTTATGAGTTCCCAGTTCTTTGCATGAAGAGCAATCTTTCCCCCCAAAGGGGCATTCAGTAGATAAGTGCTTGGAAATTTTAAAAGGAAGTCATTGTGACTGTTTACCATAGGGGGTGTCTTGTTATTCCCAGATCTGGAAGAGGAGGCCCCCACTGCTTAGTTCTTTGAGTTCCCTGGGACTGAAACCTGGGGTTTTTGCTGTGTCTGGGTTTGGCTTGAGAAGACCTGGAAGGGACTGGAAAGGACCAATTCTTAGTAGGCCAGTGCCTACTAAATCTAGGAGGTTGCACTTGTAAAAAAATCTTAAACATTTTGCATAGATTTAGCTTTATCTTCTATCTTTTTAAGAACTTCTTCAGCTTTGTTGCCAAACAGGCGGTCCTGATTTAAAGGAGCATCCAACAATTTAGCTTTAACATGATCAGGCAAAGATTGCTCCTTAAGCCAAGCATGCCTTCTAAGCACAGACCCAGTAACAGCAGCACTGCAAGAGGCCTCTAAAGAATCAAAACCACATTGTAAAGTGTGTTTTCCAACTTGTTCAGCAGAATGCATTAAATCCTGTAAATCTATATTTTCCACACAGTCAGGAATCAACATCATTTTCTGTTTAAGCAGTCCAATAACATGTTGCTGATATTTTAACATATGAAATTGGCAGTTTAAAGCTCTGTTTGCCAAGGTTGCTGAAGTATAAACCTTTTTACCCCATCTATCCAGCGCCCTGGAGTCTCTATCAGAAGGGGTAGGATTTTTAGCAGTAGAAGCCTTAATGTCCTTGGGCCCCTGAGAAATAGGGTCTGGATCTGCAACAGGAGTTTTGAAAAGGAACTTATGGGACTCAGGAACCCTGTAGTATCTGTCAGGTTTACTAGGAGCAGGAGGCAGGGAATCAGGGGCCAAACTGGATTCCGAGAAAACATCATCAACAATTTCTAGTACAGGAGGAATAGCCAAAAGCCTATGCTGAGGTAGATGAAGGAAATCCCTAAGCCTCTTCTTTGAATCAGAAAATTCCTAGCTTTCCCAGTGAAAATGCTCCCGTAACATATGTAAGGTTTCCACAAAAGAAAAATCCTCAGGAGGAGAAGCAGCGGGAATAGAATCCTCTGCATCAGAATCCTCATAAGTAGGTAAGGACAAATCCAGGTCATCAGAAGAGTCAGAATAAACAGAATCCTGATCAGAAGATTCATAATCAAGTTCAGTCCTAGGCCTCTTGGGGGGGGTTGACTACCCCTAATTAGAGTTATAAGATCTTCAGCCATTTTTATCATTTGCTTTTTAGGATAGGAGCCTGAGCATGTGGCCTGGACATCGGTTTTTTAGACATGGATCGAGATTTAGGCCTTAGTAATGAAGGAGACTATGTAATATGCAAGTCCATAGGCCTGAATACACCCTCAGAAGCCACCGGCCTGCACAGCGGCTCCAGACCCATTCAAGGTAGAGACATCCACAGGTTCCATAGCTGAAGTATATTGCGGCATACTGGACTCCGAATGGGTCTGAGTAGAGGCCTGAGAATCAGAAGTAGCGGGTATCAGGGGCTGCAAAAGCGCCTCACTGAGTACCGGCGAACTGGCGACTGGCTTAGGAGAAGCACTGTCGGCAGTTTTAGACCTCGGCGGACTGTCTCGGTCTTTACCTTTGCGTTTTTTCGGAATCCCGGTAGTCAGATGGCTAACCGACAACATTTCTGGATAACTAAACTGAGAACCAAAATATTTAGAGGCAAAAATATACCGATGATGGATAGTGTGCTGATTAAATTAATCACAAAACAGACAGCAAGGTACATCATGGTCAGGGCCTAGGCAACCTAGGCAAAGAATACAGTACGAATGAAAATCTTTCTGAGGTATTTGCTTTCCACAAGTAATGCAATTAACTTTTAATGACATCGGTAAGGAGCAAGAAAAAGTTTCCCCAACGGGGTACTTAGCTTTAAGTTGAAGACTTCGGTTCTGAAACTCGAAAATGAAAATTTCAGGAGTCTAGCCAACCGGCACTTGCAAACTGCTTCTGCTTCAGGCACTGCACGGCAATCAAAAGACTGATTTAACGGTGTCGGCTGCATGCTTTATACCCCTGACGACCTGACGTCATGGAAGAAGGGACAGCAACTGATGCAGGACCCAAGACTTTGTTAATCAGGCCGACTGAGGGCAACCTGCAAGCAGATTACCCAAATGTAATGACTGCAACAGTGAAACACGAAGAACATCTTATAAAATCAAAATCATATGTGACTGGATCTGGGTAAAAATCTTAAAGAGCAGAGGGATGTCAAAATTACCTACTA
Source organism: Protopterus annectens (assembly GCF_019279795.1). Lineage (NCBI taxonomy): Eukaryota > Metazoa > Chordata > Ceratodontiformes > Protopteridae > Protopterus > Protopterus annectens. Next base: position 1,886,685,734 of record NC_056733.1, on the reverse strand, counting down.
CTTTCCAAACGTACACAACCATATGCATCAACTCTGCATAGCAGCCTCCCTATACCCATATTCAGAATCTATTTTTTAATATCTTACCATTTTTAAGCATATTTAGTATGTTAGATAATATACTCAAAATACTTTAGATAGCCTTATAACTAAAGAAATATACTAAAACTCCAAGATCATTAGTTCTTAGATTAAAACCCTCAAAGCCATAGAAACATTTATTTATTTATTTATTTTTATTTTACATTTGTTAACCAGGAAAGTCCGACTGGACATATATCCATTTCTAGCGTAGAGACGGGGAGAAAAGCTCCACACTGAAATTAAGTGACACTTAAAGTTGAGGTTACAGAGAAATCTAAAAACATTTAACAAAATCCGTGACAAATTCAAGTCAAGGTTACATTTAGATAAGAAATAAAACATTGTTGGTTAACGGAATAAATATACAGATCTCACAATCACATAGCAGAAGTGTGTAGAAAAGAAAGGATTTTCAGTTAGAATGTAAGGATGATAGTTAAGAGAAAGGTGGTTAGGTAAGAAGGAAATTATTTAGTATGGGCAGAATAATACGTTATCTTCCTGATAATGGAATAAGAGAATCCTAAATGGTGTAGAGAAATGTATAATATGAGGGAGTGGGAAGAAAATGAAAGGGTAATCACCTCTGTGAGCTAAGTTTGGTTTACTCTTGTCTTGGTATATGTCGGGTTAGTCTGGGTTTAGACATGAGCATGACTATTGTTTATCTTACCTCTTCTGATTATTGTTTGGGTTAGTCAGGGTTTAGACATGGACATAGCCAGTCTCTGTTCATGTACATCTTTAGGGATGTTTTGAATTGGGACAAGGAGCATGTGGCGGTTAGTTCAGCAGGAAGTGAGTTCCATTTTTGTCCAGCAGAGTTGGAGAATAAGGAATCTCCGGCTGAGTTGTTGGCTTTGGTAGCTTGTACTAGCATACTGTTGGATAAGCGGAGGGATGCTAGGTTGCTGTAGGGGTTAATAATATTAGTCAGAATAGGGGTACTGGTAGGTTGGTAGAGGATTTTATGAATAACTACGAGTTGCTTATAGTATATCTGAATGGGCAGTTCTAGCCAGCCTAATTTGTGAAGATTCTGGCACTGGTGGGTTCTGTAGGCTGAGCCTGTGGCAAATCTAGCTATACTGTTATAGCAGCTGGTGATTTTGTTAAGGTTTCATTTGGTTAGATTTGTGAGGATGGGTGAGGCATAGAGAAGGGATGACAGAAGATGTGTGTGAGCTATGGTGGTTCTGGCAGTTGGGGTTAAGAATTTCTTAATCTTATGCATGCAGCCTATTTTTTTGTTTACTGTTTTTATGGTTTTGTCTATAATGGCATCATACTTCAGATTATTATCAATGATTATCCCTAGTAGTTTAGTGCAAGGTTCAGGAGCAATTGTTAGAAGAGACTGTAATTATTGGTGATGTTAGCTTATGGGTGGGGGAGAAAAGTAGTAATTTGGTTTTGTTTGGGTTCAATAAGAGACGACGATTATTGAGCCAGTTCTCTACTTTGTTGAAGGTGATTTGGGATAGGGATTATAATTCTGTTGGAGAGGAGGCAGAGCAGATAAGTGTAGAGTCATCTGCATACTGTATACAAGTGCATGTGAGATAACTTTGGGTAGGTCATTAATGAATATAGAGAAAAGGAAGGGACCAAGGATAGAACCTTGGGGTACTCCAAGGGTGACAGGTAAAAGGGGGGATAGATTGTCTTTCCACAGAACAGCTTGTTGTCTGCCATGCAGGTAAGAGTGGAACCAGTTGATTACTGGGTTATCTAAGGACAGTGATTTTAGAGAGTCTAGGAGTAGGTGGTGATTTACCATATCAAATGCTTTTGATAGATTGAGAAAGAGGGCAGAGGAGAGCAGATTCTGATTACGGTTAGGATTTAGTGTGTGAGAAAAGGAGAGAAGGGCAGTGGTTGTACTATGGGTTGGTCTGAAACTGTGCTGGGATGGAGCTAGGAGAGTATTCTGAGTAAGATGGGTTAAAAGTTGCTTCTGTATGCATTTCTCCATTATTTTGGCTAAGGGAGATAGTATGGCTAGAGGTCTGTAATTAGAGAGGTCAGTGGAGTTTCTTCCTTTATGAAGTGGAATAATATGAGCGATTTTCCAGATGGAGGGGATGTAGGATTCTTGGATAGTACGATTGATTAAGATGGAGATAGGGTAAGCTATTACATTAGCAGCCTTTTGTAGAAACTCTGCAGGAAGTAGGTCTGCTGCCAGGGTGGTAGGTTTTAATTTCTTAAGTAGGGATTTGATACAGTCTGTGGGGATAGGATCAAATTTGAAGGGGGGGGGGGTATTTACCTGAGTGGGTGAGATTGTAGTAGAGGAGGAGGGAGATAGATTATTAGCTAGGGACTTGACAGTTTCAGTGAAGAAAGTGTTAAAGGTATTAGCAACACATTTAGGGGGTAGTTGTAGGGTAGCTGAGGGGGTGGGAGTATAGGATTTACCTGGGTGGAGCAGTTTATTCAGACCTGACCAGAACTTTTGAGGCTGATTTTGGTGCTTTTGCTGTAAACTGAAATAGTAGTTTTGCTTGTCTAACACAACAGACCTTTTTGCTTCATTTCTCATTTGTTTGAATGTTATGTGGGCTTGTGGGGATTTGGTGGCTCTCCATGAGGACCATCCTGTGTTTCTAACAGTAAGTTTTTGTCTAGTAGTACTGGTTAGCCATGGAGCAGTTTTGTTTTTGGTTCTGATTGTACATGTGGGAGCATGCCTGTCTAAGATGGCCAGGAATCCAGTACTGAATTCAGAGACAGCTTTGTCAAGGGGAAGTATTTTAAGATTGGCCCATTTGCATGAGCTAAGATTGGCCTGGAAACTAATTAGGTTAAAGCTTTTTGTATACCTAAGGGTTTTAAAAGTGGTTTGGTGAGGCATGTCATCCCTTTTCCTGATTATATAAGTTAGGAGGTGGTCACTCATGTCTTCAGGTAGGGTGCCTGATTTGTATAACTGAGGCTTGTTATTTATTAAGATCCAGTCTAGAATGCTTTCCATTTTGTTGGCTTGTTGATTCTGGTAGGGGTAGTAATAGTTTGACAGAAACCATGTAAGTTAATATGGGTGGTGGGAAAGTTTGCTGAACAAGTTGTCCAGTCGATGTTGAAGTCCCCAAGAATGATTGTTTCTTGGGGGTGGGTGGTGGATAACCATTGGAGGGTGCTTTCTAAGGTGTTTATGTTGTTGCCTGGGGGAATATAGCTATATACTATGTTTATAGATTTGTGTTTGTTAAGTTGGACTCTTGAGATGATTGTTCCGGTGTTGGTAGTTGTTAGGTCTTGTGGGGTGCTAATTGTGGATATCTTGAGAGAGGATGTATATAGGATGGCTACTCCACCTCCTTTTCTACCTTTACGGTCCAGTCTTATTATATTGTAGTTGGGGGGTAATATTTCATTATCAGGGATAATGGGTTTGATCCAGGTTTCTGTAAGGAAGAATAGATCAGGGGAGTGCGTGTCCAGGAGGGCATGCAGGTAGTGGAGTTTTTTATTTATACTTCTGATATTTAGGTGACAGACTAGAAATGATTTGGGGGCATTATGTGAGCTTCTTAGGTGGACAGGAGTACTATTTATGGGGTTTGTGGTAACTGGTGAGTTTGGGCCAGGGTTAGGATGGATGTCGTTGTCAGCTATGAGGTTAGGTAATATATTCCTTATGAGCTTGGTGAACTTCAGTAGGAGTTGGTAATAGTTCTTAGTCCTTGGGTTTAAGTATGTTGGTAGTATAGGATGGAGAGGTTTTGGAGTAGTGCAATAGGTGAAGAGGTGGGGTAGTATTGATGGAAGGGTGTGTGTTTGGGTGCTAGTGGTTGTAATTGATGTAGGATACTGAGAGTTAGGTAGGTAGTGGAATTCATAGGCGGTGAAAAGATAAAGTAATATAATTGGGGGTATGAGGTAGTACAATGGTCTAGGTTTTGGAGATAAGGTGGGAGTCAGTGGATACATTGTGGCTGGGGTAGTAGATGAGTTAAGAGTATGGGTGGGGTGATAGAGGAGATTGAATGTTGGTGAGTTGGGAGTGGGGGATGGGTGTCTAGAAAGGATGAGTTGTGATAGGATGACCGTGGTTAGTGGGAATGGCTAACTAAGTAGGGGGTGTGGTTAGGGTAGTATAAGTGTAGGAGTACTGGGGGAGGGTGGGAAATGGGGGCAAGTTAGGGGAGTGGAGTGGGCCCCCAGGGCAAACGGAGCAGGTAGAGCAAGAGAAGGACTAAATTCAGGGAAAACAATCAGTGGAGTGCTGACTGTTAGGGTAAGTTTAAAAGGAGATAGTAAACTGTGCAGTTGAGAAATATATGGTAAAAAGTGGGGTAAAATTGGGTCTATCATAGTGTGAAGTGGGTGTCCGAGAGTCAAATTATAAGAATGGAGAATAGTTATGCAAGGAGAATAGACCTGGAAAGAGGGTGCCACCTTGTGGGCACAGGCTGTAATGCAACCAATGCTACGCACAGGGCTAGCAGTTCTAATGTGTTAAGGTAGGGTGACACAGGAGCAGTATAAGGAGGCTATAAGAGTGGAAGCTATGTTGGTTGGGAGGAGAGAAAGGTTTGGCTGCTGGCTGTCCTGGCTAGGAAGTTTACAATACGCACCTGGGGTGATATAACAAGTGTATCATTAACAAACAGTCGGTATAAAATGTACTTTCATGTATCCTTTAGGGGAATGATGCCCAGAGAGGTTTAGCTATGTTCCACAGCTTGGGGAAGAGGCAGCAATCCTAGACAGGGTAATAAACCCAAGACTTAGTACAGGTCAGGCGGTTGCAGTGCTGGGTACACAAAGGGAGAAAAAAAGTGGTGAAGTAAACAGTAGGACTGACACACACACTAAGCAAATTACTAGTAAAGACAGTACATTTGTAATCACATTAACCAAGAATACACTCATTATTCCTAACATTCTTTTTAGGTTAGTACAATTATGTGCAAGGTAGATGCAGTTTCTAGTGAGACTTTAATACAGTAAGGTCTAACTATCAGCTTAACAACAACTCTACAGGTCCGGTAAAATAAAGCAGTAGAAGAATACATTAAGCGACCATACATAGCATGGTGCAAATTACAGTAGCCCAGAATTGAGAAAGGGGTGGTAGATGCTTGAGTATTTGTTCACCAAATACTGCTTGAACTCTCTTGTTAAGGAAAGAAGCCCTATGTAATTAATTACTATTTAACTGAGGCCAGCATAACATGAACGCTAAACCAAGTTCAGTGTTCTGGCCTTGACATCCCTATGTCATTTTGTTTTTAAGCTATAACAAGTCAGAAGGTGCATGAGTAGTTACATACATATGAGTAGTTGCATACATATGCCTGACTAATAAAGACAAAGTAAAGAAAAGGGAAAAAAAACAGTACAATATAGTCTTATGAGCTAAATCTATTAACACCAAATATAATACTAGAGAGGCATTATTGAATATTACTACTGTCACTTTAACAACAAAATAATGATACTTCTATTATTCACTTTCAATAAATGTGTATTACAGATACATATCCTTTAGCTTCATTGCTTCCACTATATACAAGCATTTGCTTAGTAATACAGCCTAAAAGAAGATGTTTTAACTGGATATATCAGTTCTACAATACTAGGAGACTGTTAACTTTTCCTAAAGAAAAATACACATTCCAGTTGCATATTTTACCTTAAGGTATTTAACAGACAGAGCAGGTCTGTTTCAGGTGCAAGACCAACAGCAAATGTAATGTTGTAACAACACATATGAACATGCAGCTGCTATCTAATATAATTATCAGACTCTTCTTTAAATATATAACTCTGCATTATATACATGATTATAGCAAGATCTCACCTAATAATTCAGTTGAGAAGAAAACAGATGTTATATTCCACACAATCATCAGCTTAATATGGTCAAGCACTTTCATTGAAAAAACAGTCTGCACTGCACATTTAAATTAACTGTATTAACTTCAAAATTCTCTAGCTTGCAAATTAAGTATTCTTAAGTCTATCTGCTTACATTTTGCTGCACAGGTTCAGTTAGTATGCTTAGCAAGCAGTCTGAGTACATTTCCGACTATTTGGATGGAATTTCAAGAAAAATATAGTTTTATGTACAATACAATACAATACGCGACACGTTTCTGCCATTTAGATCCGTTCCCAGTAATGCACTGGGGCTCCTAGGTCGTTTTGATGATGAAATGAGTTGAAAGGTGAAAGGTTATTTCAAGCACTTGTGGCTGCATGGAATTGTGGATAATGGAATGTCGCAACGCTAACGGACCTCGCTGCCTACTAAGAAATGGAAAAATAAACGGATTAAACTATTTACCTCAAGAAAAAAAATTGAAAAAGGCAGGATTCAGCCTAAAACAGCAGAGGATGTCATTCAGATGCTTCAGCAAAGGTGGATTGACTTTTTTCAAGCTGGATTTACATTGTAGAGACGGAGAAAAGTGACTTTTGCTTTTTCAGGTGTATCTATGGATATTTTTTTCATTTTTATGGCAGAATATTAAGGTAGCAGGATATTTCATCTGAAAGTGTATGTTTTTTTCTGTCAGGTAAGCACAGTATTTATTTAGTTTCTGACGATTTTGCTTGACTTCAAGAGGAAGGTCTTGGCTTATTGTGATTTTGTGTCCTCTCCATGTGAGGGTTTTCTTGGTTTTATATGCAGATAGTATTAATTGTACATGGGTTGAATTAAGGATCCTGACATATATCTGTCTTGGATAGTCCGTGTTTTGTGAGTGTCTTGTGGATCTGTGAGCTCTTTCAATTGTTATGTCCTCCAGAAGTTCTTTATCCTGCAGTAGTGCACTTAGTATTTCTTTAATAACTGTGTTTAGTTGGGTGTTTTCAACAGACTCTAGTATTCCCCTGATAATGAGATTATTCCGTCTGCTTCTAGCTTCTAAGTCCAGGAGTTTTTGTTGTAATTTGCACCAGCCTGTATACTTTTATTCAGGTCTTGTATTTTCAGTTCATTGTCCATGATTTGTGCTTCATTTTGTTCTAATCTGAGCATAATTTGGTCCATGTCTAAGCTGAAAGTATTTAGTTTGTGTGAAAATCCTTGGACTTCTGTTTGCAGTGGTTGTAATGCAATTTTAAGGTCTTCCAATGTTGATGCTTGTTCTTGCTTTGATCTAAGGACAGGTTTAATCATTTCTGACTGAATTTTATTTTTTAGACTTTTTGACGAAATATCTTTTTCTGGTGTAACTATATTTGATAGTTTAGATTTGGTAGTTACTGCTTCCATGTGCTCTGGTTGATTTTCCATTTCCAACGTTGATTTAGTTGTTTTTCAAATAAAATATAGTCAGCTAAACATAGGTGCATAAGGTTATTTTTATTCTGACAATTTTATTTTAAAACAAGTCCTTTTTTCCTTCTCTTTTTCACTCAGGCCTACTTATCTGGAAGAATCCACACCATGCGGTTAAGGGATCTGGTTGCAGCGAGCATTATTTTTCCTGCAAAAAAGGTTATCCAATGAAAAATACAGCTGAAATACTTAAGCAGATTACTTGTTGCCTTTTCCTCTGTTGAAAAGTTGATAGTTTTCCTGAGGATGCACAGGCAAAAGGTCATATATTGTTGAAAGTTAAGGGAGCTGCACAGCTAGAGTGCTCACTGGCCGTCCACCATTTTGGAATCCCCTATTAATGAGATGTCTTATCTAAACATATGTATGTAGTGAAAACCTCACACTTTAAAGTACTATTACTTTAAATGCAGAATAATATGGGCTTTTAAGGTACTGTGAGAAGAAATATTATAGGCAGTATTTAAATGGATCCAAATCACTGTAGTTACACCTTAATAAATAATGAGTTAAAGATGATTACAAATACACTTAAAACATGATTTAGGCAATCACGGATCACAACTTACATCACAGAAATATAGAATAGGCTTCTTCCATGGATCAGGTAATTTAAAAACTTACATACATTTAACCATGACTTTGACATTTGAATGGATCCTAGGATATTTGGTCTATAATGAAATTAGTGTTCCTTTGGTTGAATTTGACCTAAAAACTGCAATACCTTTATGAACTACCTGCAGAGTTCCCCCTTTCCAAAGATGGCTCATAGCATTCATTCCCTGAATGAGAACCATCATATCCTTTACATTGATTTTTTTTTTTTTTTTTTTTTTTTATCTGCTGGCATTCCATATGCCCTGTTCTTTGATGCCCTGTGAGTAAGCTCCACAGGCAGTCTGAGACATCCACAAAAATGTATTGGTTGGAGGGGTTATGAGTAAAGGGTACTCCCACATTTCATTTGATCTGAGTTACACACCCTTACTACAACAGGGGAATGGGGATTTGTTAGTCCAAAGGGTGAGACTAATGGGTCTGCACAACTCTAAAGTACCACTGCATCGTTTGTATGTGGAACTTGTCCAGGGACCATCAGTATAGTGGTAGTCATGAATTGCAGGGTCCTTAGGAACTCTTCACCATCAACTACACCCTTTGCTGACAGTTCCTACAAGAAAGCTTGGTAATTGTCCACCTTCTCTGGTGGGAGAAATGTTGAGACTTCAGGAATACTACCTTTTGTAAGGACACCAGAAGTAACTTTTTCAGTTTCAAGGTAAAACCCTAGTCCTGAATGATCCTCTTGGGAAAGTCTAGGGTGGCCAGTGCTTTGAGTGGAGTAGCCAGATAAGACAATCGTCCAGCTAAGGGTAGGTATGAATACGTTCCTACTTGCAGAAGGCAACTGCTGGGGCAAGAGTTTAGTGACTACCCTTGGTGTGGTGTATAGCAAAAAAGGCAAGGAGGTAAACTGATAGTGACAATCCTTAGACAAGAATCTAAAAGTGCCTGTAGGCACAGTGGGTGTAGATGTGCAGATGAAATCCACAGTGACCATAAACACCACTGGGTGCAGGAAGAGTAACAGGGCTGCAGGATAAGCATCCTGAATTTGGTGACATTAAGGAATAGGTTGAATTTTGAAAGGCCTAAGATCGGCATCCAGGTGCCTCCTTTCTGGGAACCAGAAAAGTCCTGCATAAAATCTCTTTCCTCTTTGACTAGTTGGTGCAGCATGTCTGACATCACTGGTCCCATGGATCATGTGGGAGGCCACTGAAGTCTGTAACCTTGTTTTATAATCGTTAGCACTCATACATCTGTAGTGACGTCTACACAAGCAGGAAGGCACGCTGGGGGTGAAAAGGGTGAAGAAAGACTGTCAAAACCGGTCTTTGTTACATGCATGTGCATGCACACACATTTCTGTTACAGAATTAAACCCAGACTACTCAATGAGTCTGACAGTAAAACAAGCTCAAACACCCCGGCCAAATAATATGAAGACATGATTTATTAGCAAAAACACTCATGCACAGGAAAGACTGAGAGCAAAAGAAGGGTGCAGCACAAAATAAGATAGAACATTATAATGAATGCAAATTTGTAACAAATTAAACAAGCAGCTGTTCACAGACAGTCCTAATCTGCAAAAGTCCTTGAGATCATGAAGTGTTGGACTTGGCCAAGCAATTAAACAACTCCTCAAGTTACTCTATTATTTCTAAAGCATTTACGTCAGGATTCTTCAAAAATAAATTTGTGTTTACAGAAACTGGCAACTGAGGTGACATCTTTCAGCTTTGCTGGCACTGATTCCAACATACAGGGAGTAAACCTATGGCATTTAATGTGTAGTTTCTAGGACTGAGTAGGGTATAGGATGACTGGAATGTTATGTTAATTGTTTACTACATAAAACAAATGACAATATGTGCATGAGAAATGAAATATAAACAAAATTAACTTAAGTCTTACATATGAAAACGTTTCTTGCACTGCTAGTACACAGGGCCCATTATTTAGAGACTACTAAAATATTACCCAAATTAAATGTGTTAAACAAATCTGAAGAGCATACTGTTTAAAATCTAGCCATGGGAATATTTTTTTTCAGTATATTTTACAACTTTCAGCCATTTTAAAAATGACATGCAACAATTTTCTCTCGAACTTGTGCTTTCTTCAGAGTGGAAAATGTTTGCTTATTCTGGTTTCGGCACATTTAATAACTTATTTCTCTTCCCATGGAATTCCATAAATAAGCATACCTTATAAAAAGCTTGTAGGTCACCAATTGGAGGAGATATTGTCAAGTAGTTGGGAAATTTATCCTGAAGGTGAGCAATCAACATTCCAAACTGTGTTCCCCAGTCTCCAATATGATTCAATCTGCAAGTGAACACACAATGCAAATTCTGAGTAAACACCACATGACAGTGTTAGAGTAAGGAGAGAAACAAGTCAGGAAATAAGGCACAGCACAGGTTGAAATCTTGTATTTCATATATGCTGAAAACTGTTCATTTCAATGATTTAACACATTTTGGGTACTCTGTTTAATAAAGATACACACACACACAAAAATCATAACTTAATATTTAACAGCTAGACATACAGTGCTTGCTTTCACAACTTCATTTATGAGTTTATCATTGGGTATTTTAGCAAGAGAGGTTTCTGTAACTCTCAGACTCACCCTGTCAGAATCCCTTTAAAGAGATAGAATTATTAGATTAACTTACGTATGACAGGTGAAATGACAGCCAATTAGCAATATCACAGCTTGCTCTGTAGCACAGAAGAATAAAGCCCTCATTATGTCCTTGGTGACCCAAGTCTGAACTATGGTCTGGGACATGGTGAAGATGGTTAGGGAAGGAATAAAAAAACAGGTGGTTTAGGGAGATCACACTTTAAGAATGACACTATTAGTGTCTGGGAGTCAGTTCACAAGCATTCAGCCTATCAATGTACCATGGAGAAACACTATCTTCAGAGAGCCATGCACACTTCTGAAGTAGAAACACCAACAGGCTGGACATCAAAAAGTATGTAAAGTGTACCTTACCACCAAGCTGTACATCTTTAAAAGCTGATAAAAGGTTCAAATCTACAATATTGCCTAACGCAGAAAAGTACAGTTTTGTACCTACCATAAATGTAGATGTCCGAACAGGATAGCATCTGCAGTCCTAACAAATGGGTTGTCCTGTCGTCAGGCAGCCCTTCGGTCGGCCGGATTCCAAAGTCTGGGTCTGGCCTCGGCTGGTGTCGCACTTCATCCGACGTCATCACTGCTGGTCTTCGGGTATAAAGGCATCAGCCGACGCCATTTTCCTCAGTGTTTCTTGCCCCAGATGCCAGTTGCCCTCTTGGATAGCTACATTTTTGGATAAATGCCAATGTTTCCAAAAAGGTAGAAGGCAAACACAAAAATAAGCATGTATGTACATATATACAAACAAATACACCATAAGAAATCCCCCCCCAGCTAGCTATTAGGTGGGCAAATACCCTAGGAATACCACAGAGGGGAAGGAGGGTGGGTAATCCTGACTGCAGATGCTATCCTGTTCGGACATCTACATTTATGGTAGGTACAAAACTGTACTATGTCCTTCAAGGATGCATCTGCAGTCCTAACAAATGGGTAGAATACCATAGCCAAACTAGGGGAGGAGGAAGAAGAATTATGGTGTAGTTAGGATCCCTTGCAATACAGCAGTGGCAAACCCTGCTCGGGATCTGGAGTATAGAGGTAAGTTATAATGCTTGGCAAATGTATGCACGGAGGTCCAAGTAGCCGCCTCAATAATGTCCTTGGTAGCCACTCCTCGTAAGAAAGCTGTGGTAGTGGCTGTAGCCCTTGTAGAATGAGGTCTTATGTTCTGTGGAATTTGCTTTCCATGGTAGGAGTAACAGAATCTTATGCAATTTCCTATCCACTTGGAGATTGTCTGTTTGGAAATTGCTTTTCCTTCCCTTCCTGTTGCATAAGCTACTAGAAGCTGGTCAGTTTTCTATTGCCCTTGGTTCTGTCCAGGTAGTAGCGCAACTGTCTATGTACATCCAAGGTATGCAGCAGTCTTTCCCCTGTTCTGTGGATTGGGAAAGAAGGTAGGTAGGTGGATTGCCTGGTTTAGAGACACTCTGGATACCACCTTAGGCATAAATGTAGGATTAGTTCTCATGGACACTCTATCTTGATGGAAGATTAGGAAGGGTTGTACTGCCATTAAGGCCTGTAGTTCCGAAACCCTTCTTGCTGAAGTAATTGCCAGTAGGAAAGCAGTTTTCCAGGATAGGTGTTGAAGATCTGCTGTTGCTGCTGGTTCGAATGGAGGGAGTGTCAATTTTTCTAGCACAAAGTTCAAGTCCCATGCTGGTAATGGTGGTTTCCTAGGAGGTTTTACATTCTTGATTCCTCTGAGGAACTGCCTGAGTAGAGGATGTGAGAAGACAGGGGGATCGAAGCTGTATTCTGCAGAAATAGCTGATGCATGTATCTTGATGGAGGAATAGGACAGGCCTGTATGGAGAAGCTCTGCCAAATACTCCAGGATGTTGGCAATATCTATCTTTGACACATCTTTTCCTCTTTCCGCACTCCAAATGACAAACCTTTTCCATTTTCCTGCATAGTTCCTTCTTGTTGAAGGTCTGTGGGCCTCAAGGATAATGTCTTTAACCCTTTGGGATAAATCTGGGTTAGTTGCTGTTATGTAATGTTCCAGGCAGTCAGTTGCAGAGTTTTTAGGTTTGGATGCATGATGTTGTAGTCGTTCTGAGTTAACATCAAAGGCATCAGGGGTAGTGTCCACGTTCTCCCCCGAGACATGCTCCTCAGCAATGGATACCAGTGTTGTCTTGGCCAATTTGGAGCTATCAGAATTATCCTTGGACGTTCCTCTTTGATTTTCAGTAGTACCTTGTGCATCAAAGGAAGAGGTGGAAATGCATATGCTGTCAGGCCTTTCCAACTGAAGGATAGAGAGTCCACCTTCCATGCAAGTGGGTGGTATGTCCTTGTGCAGAATTTCTTGAGCTGGTGATTGAGTGGGGATGCGAATAGGTCTATGTGTGGCATTCCCCATTTCTTTGTGATGGCCTTGAAGATGTCCGGGTGTAGCATCCATTCGTGAGCATCCGAGGTAGTTCTGCTTAACATGTCTGCTAGGATGTTTTCTTTTCCTGGTACAAATATTGCCTGTAACTGAATGTTGTAGCTCAGAGCCATATTCCATAGGTCCAGAGTCATTCGGCATAGGGGGTATGAATGAATGCCTCCCTGTTTGTTGATGTACCACATGACTGTGGTGTTGTCTGTCCTTATCATTAAATGGCCTTCTTTGAGGAATGGTCTGAAATTCTGGATTGCTAGTTTTACTGCTAGCATTTCTTTTTGATTTATGTGCAGGTGCAGCTGATCTGGAGTCCATAATCCTTGTATGCATTTGTCCAGCATGTGGGCCCCCCAACCTAGGTCTGAGGCGTCCGTTGTGATGGTTTGGCTTGCTTGAAAGTTGTGGAAGGGCAAGCCTGGGTTTGACTGGCATGCTTGAGCCCACCATAGGAACTCTTGTTTCAGGCATGGGATTAGTGGTATTTCGGTTTCTAAGCTGTGCCTGTGTTGAGACCATAAATTCTTTAGGTACCACTGTAGCTTTCTCATATGCAGTCTGGCATGGGGGACCAGGATTATGCATGATGCCATGAAGCCCAAGGCCTGCAGTACTTTCCTTGCTGTTAGTTTGTTCTGCTTTGTTAATGCCAAGAAGTAAAGAGGGAGTTGTTCTTGTTTTTCTGCAGTTAGGAATGCCATCTGTTTTACTGTGTCCAATTCTGCACCCAAGAATGTTCTTGTTTGGGATGGTATCAGTCTTGACTTTCTTAAATTGACTGTGTATCCCAGGGCTTGTAGTAAGCAAATGACTCTTTGTAAGTCTTTTGTCAGCTTGCTTTTGTTGTCCAGGTATGGATAAATTTGGATTCCCTGTAGCCTGCAATGAGCGATTACTGATGCCAGGCATTTTGTGAATACTCTAGGCGCAGTAGATAAGCCAAAGGGCAATGCTGAGAATTGATAATGCTCTGATCCTGCAAGAAATCTGAGGTATCTTCTGCAATTTGGTCGTATGGGGACGTGCAGGTATGCCTCCTTGAGATCTAGAGTTACCAGCCAACACTCCTTGCCCAGCATGGGAAGAAGTTGCTGTAGGGTCAGCATTTTGAATTTTGGAACAATGATGAATGTGTTTAAAGCGGACAGGTCAAGAATAGGTCTCCAACTTTTCTCTTTTCTTGGTACTAGGAAGAGTCTGGAGTAGAATCCTTTGCCCTGTTCTGCAGGTGGTACCCTTTCCACAGCTCTCATCTTTGTTAATTGAGCTATCTATTTTAGAGCTTCTGTTTTTTGATTTGGAGGTAGGTTTGGCATTCCTCTTTTTACTGGCAAGGTGTGGAAATGAAACCTGTAGCCTTGGTCTATAGTTTGCAAAATCCACTTGTCTCTTGTGATATAGTGCCAATTTTTTGAAAATAAGGCTAACTTTCCGCCTAAGGGTGCTGCTATTTGTTCCCTGGTAGGCGGTGTCAGAGCCAAGTCACTGTGATTGTCCTGTTGCAGTGGCAGTGGTTGTGTCTGTGCCTCGTTGGTTATTGCCTTGCCACTGGCGTCCTCTGTAGGCACCTCCTCTGGATTGATTTCTGCCTCTGGAACGTCTATTCCTGCCTCTCTGAGATTTAGAGGAGTCTGGAAAGACCAATTTTTGGAAGGCCAGTTCCTGCTAAACCTTGGGGGCTGAACCTGTAAGAAATCTTTAACTGTTTGTACAGATTTTGCCTTCTCTTCCATTTTCTTCATTACTTGCTGGGCAGGAGAACCAAATAGTCTGGCCTTATCCATAGGAGCATCTAATAGCTTTGCTTTAACATGATCCGGCAAGACCTGTTCTTTCAACCATGCATGCCTTCTTATAACTGTGCCAGTCATGGCTGATCTAAATGAAGCCTCCAGTGCATCATAGCCACATTTTAAAGAATGGTTACTAACCTGCTGAATGTTATTCACCATTTCTAAAACATATCTCTTATCTAAGGAATCATCAGAGGACAGTTTCTTAGTTAACTGATCAAGCATAAACTCTTGGTATTGGATCATATGAAACTGACAGTTCAAAGCTCTAGCTGAGAGAGTAGCAGAGGTGTAAACTTTGTTACCCCATCTCTCTAAGGACCTGGATTCCCTTTCAGAAGGGAGAGGGGTTTTGCTGAGGTCGAAGCTACTGCCTTAGGCCCCTGGGAGATAGTCTCAGGATCTGCAAGGGGAGCCTTGTATAGGTGGTGATGAGTGTCCGGTACCCTGTAAAACCTATCGGGCTTGGCAGGGGCTGGAGGTAAAGTATCAGGAGCAGTGCAAACATCATTAAATGCATCATCCACAACAGGAAGAACTGGAGGTATAGCTAAGGGCCTATGTTGCGGTAAATGTAGAAAGGTCCTAAGCCTTTTTCTTGAATCTGAGAAATCTTGTCCCTGCCATTGGAATTGCTCTCTCATGGCATGTAAGGTTTCCCCAAAGGAAAATTCCTCTGGTGGAGAGGCAGAAGGAATAGATTCTTCAGCATCGGAATCTTCATAAATTGAAAAAGGAGCCTCTGGATGGTCTGTATTGTCTGAATCATCAGAAGAATCATCTGAGGACACTGGCTCAGGGGGCTCTGCTCTAGGTCTCTTTTCTGGAGGTTGAGAGGCCCTGTCTGGGTGAGATTGGGATCCCCTTATTAAAGAGATGAGATCCTCTGCCAGAGTAAGCATTTGAGAACTGGAACTGGGTCTTTGTGAGGGGGGCTTAACAGGCACGGATTTAGCAGTTTTGGCTGCTTTAGCCCTGGCAAAGGCCTTTATAGACATGGCTGCAGGAGGCCTAGCAGCACCACGTGCTGGGGTAGAGACATCCAAAGGGATGGTGTCCGATAATTCTAGAGGAACCACATTAGTAGGCAAAACTTCAGAGGCCGATTCAACTAGGGTAGCAGGAGCCTCGGTAGTAGTCATGGATTCGGCTGAAGAGTGACCCGTTTGCTCGGTTTCGGCCGAAACCGAGACACTCGTGGTTTGCTTAACCGTAGTTTCGGCCGAAACCGCGGACCGCGAGTGTCGGTCTTTTTCTTTGCGTTTCTTAACAATTTGAGAAGTCAGAGGATCCGACGGCATAATGTACGCAAAATCTGAGCCGAAAAACTGTTCAGCAAACTCCGACCGACGCCTAAGCGTT
The DNA here is from genome assembly GCF_019279795.1 of Protopterus annectens. Classification (NCBI taxonomy): domain Eukaryota; kingdom Metazoa; phylum Chordata; order Ceratodontiformes; family Protopteridae; genus Protopterus; species Protopterus annectens. The sequence goes on along the minus strand of NC_056733.1, from coordinate 1,886,669,565 downwards.
CGTCGGTTGAAGGAAGCACAGGCTAAACAGGCTGTTACATCGTGGTCTGGGCCTAAACAAGGTAAGCAGTAAGAGTGGAAATCTTTATGAGGTATTTGTTTCCCACAAGTTAAACAGTTATTCACTTTTTCTGACATCGGCTGAGGCAAGAAAGAGTCCCCAGCGGGTACTTAGCTTTTTAGAAGTCTTCGAAGTAGTATTCGGTAGTAGTAATCTCTGGATCTGACCGACCGGCACTTGCGAACAGCTTCTGCTTCGGGCGCCACGCGGCAAGAAAGACTGAGGAAAATGGCGTCGGCTGATGCCTTTATACCCGAAGACCAGCAGTGATGACGTCGGGTGAAGTGCGACACCAGCCGAGGCCAGACCCAGACTTTGGAATCCGGCCGACCGAAGGGCTGCCTGACGACAGGACAACCCATTTGTTAGGACTGCAGATGCATCCTTGAAGGACATCCAGGCATGGTCTGAAGGGACACAGTCACTGGCAAACAATAGATTCCATTATAAGCAAAAAGCTTACAGCTCTGAAGACAAATGCACTAAAACAATATTCACAGAATAAGCAACAGGAAAAAATGACCAACCTGTGCTGTGTAAACGTCTCACCAAAGAAATAAACCAGAGTAAAGTAGTCCAAAAAAGTAGAATGATGAGATGACACCAGGCTTTGGACATAAAACGAACAATGTTTTATTTTAAAATAACGTAAGCGCTTTCACAGCTCTTGCTGCTTCTTCAGGTGTCACTATAAAAATGCAGTCACACACAGCAATTTATACAGAAATTCAACTAGCAAATCAACCAATTAAGCAATTATGTACTAAAAGAATACAAACAATATATGTAATAAAAATTTAAAAATAAGAAATAAACTTAAAATCAACTAATGTGCATATATGTATGTAAAGATCTAAAAAGTGAGCATGTCTGTAACAAAAGTTTAAGGGGGACTTTATCATTTAGTCCTGAACCATAATCAGCCTTTAACCTAGCTATCCACTTGCTCTCTAAGCTTTCAGTAGCGTTCATAACATCACTCAAGTGTTCTACTATACGTTCCTTCAACTGTCTATTAATCTTGCCTACATAAAACTTCGTGCAGGCAGTGCAGCACGCTAAATAAACCACATAAGAAGTGCAAGTAGCTTGAACATCAAACACATACTGTTTAAGCTACTTGCACTTCTTCTCATGTGGTTTACTTAAGACATATAAATAATGGCACTGAGTGCAGTGCTCTTTCTAATCATTTGAAGCTCACCTCACACACACATTGTTTTACGTTTCAAGTTATAGCAGAGGAAGCAGCTAGTAAGAGGCTGGGTGATGTTAGGAATGCTACTGAAAGCTTAGAGAGCAAGTGGATAGCTACACCTAACACAGTACCTACAGCATTCAATACACTTAAAACCACAAGCACAAATGTCTCACCAAACAAGCCCCTACGGCAAAGCACATCTAAAGCAAATGTTTTGGTCACAGGCGACTGTACAGTGAGACACACAGATGTCTCACTTACCAGGCTGGACAAGAAGAAGGTTACGGTCAACTGTCTGCCAGGTGCCGGGATTCGCCAGATCACATACACACTAAAGTCTCTCTACAACAAGTACCATTATGACTCTGTCATAGTTCATGCTGGTGTGAATGACTTGAGACGTATCTCACTGGACTATATTTATTTATTTGACATTTGTTAACCAGGCTAGTATATGAAGAGAGAAATGACTGAGCTCTCTGAATATGTGTCTTAGGCAGGTATGTCCCTAGCCTTCAGCAGCATACTACCTTCAGCTAAAATGATACCACAATATAAACAAAAAATGATTGACTTCAACAACTGGCTTAGTTTCTGGTGTTATTCTAAGGGGATCCAGTACCTGTTAGCCTGGGATGACATGGTAGACAGACCATGCTGCTTTGCCAGAGATGGTCATCTGTCACCTCTGGGATTTTGATTACTGGATAAGGTTTCTGCCTCCCTCACAGTGCCTTTTTTAGGCAATGTCACAACAACAAAATTCCTGAAGTAAAAATATCTTCAAAAAGCAACCACAAGGTTATGTTAAGGTTATGCTGCTAAACACTAGGAGTCTAAACCTAAAACTGCATTCATTGGAAGCAGCCCTCAGTTTAGGAGATGCTGACATCTGTGCAGTCACAGAGACTTGGTTTAAGACCATGGAAAGCATCCCGGCCATACCAGGTTATAATGCCTTCCACACCTTACAAACACAAGGTGCGGGGTTTGAGTCTCACAGGGGATAATTGGCTAGGCTTAAAGTGTCTCGCAAGGGTAGTTAGCCTAGTACTAATCTATGAACCTTCAGACCACAAACTGAAACTGCAAGGACTAAAGGACGTAGAGTATCAATATTCATTAAAGATAAATACACCTCTGGATAGGTTAAACAAAACGATTCCCTTGAACTAATCCAGGTCCAACTGACTGTAGGTAAGACCCCTCTCCGAGTTATTGCCATTTACAGGACCCCTGCCATGAACCAGGATACCCACACTGCATATGCAGATCTACTTGAATCACTCCAGATACAACCAAACACCCTGGTTTTAGGTGACTTTAACTGTCATTTCATAGACTGGGTTAATTACACATGCACTAACATGCTTTCCCAAAGGTTCCTGGACTTCATCAAATCCAATGCCATGGACCAGTTGGCTACCACCCCCCCCAGAAAGGGGACAAACATTCTGGATCTGATGCTCACTAACATGGGTGATTATTGCACCACCCCAAATGTGTGGCCCTCCCTACTAAGGTCTGATCATAAATCAGTCTCATTAGCAGTAACAATAACATCTGCCCCCGCCCCCCCATAGCAGCAACTACACTAAAATACTTCTCCAAAGCCAATTACAACCTAATATGTGATGGCAATAATAGCTTCACAACCCTGCCCTCACTGATGGCATGGACACCTATACTGGGATTTACACCAATGCCTTGTACAAGCATCTATACAAATGTATTGACTCAGCCGTACCTGATAAGATCAAAACAAGATCCTCAGGAAAGAACAAGTCTGCATGGTGGACATTCACCATTAACAGGATATATAATAAGAGAACTAAATTACTGTCCAAGAGCAGGAAGGAATGGTCTCTGAATTGAAAGGATTCCCTCCTCGGTTTAAACAAGCAAATAAGACATCTCAAAAGGCATTCTAAAGGTAACTATGAATCCAAATTAGCCTCCTTTGCTAAGGATAACCATAAGGCCTTCTTTAGCTACATCAGAAACCTTAAAGGAAAAACTCAGATCTGCACAGAGCTGGTTGTTAATGGCACCACATATACTGAACCCGCAGAAATAGACAACCTGCTAGCTGACAGGTTCAGTGAAAACTTCTCCTCCTTGTCCACGCCACGTATCCCCCAAAGCATCCCTACCACCTGCCCTTAACCAAGTATCTCCATGGAGCAGGTCATAAACGCTCTCTCCAAATCCAAAAACATAGCCTCTATGAGACCTGATAATATCCCAGGCTGCATTCTTAATGGATTAAAACAGGAACTAGCTGCACCGCTGTGCACTCTTTTTAACCACAGTGTAAGCACTGGTTCTGTACCTGGTGAATGGAAAGCAGCAACAGCCATCCCTTTACATACAGGAGATGCTCCCCAAGACCCTGAACTGTAGACTCATAAGCTTGACCAGCATAATCTGCAAGGCTATGGAAAGAATAATCATGGACCTTATAAACAAAGACATAGGAGGCCTCCAAACGCTCGACCCAACCCAGTTTAGCTTCATTAAAGGGAGATCCTGCCTCTTGAACTTGGTGGACTTCTTTGAAACAGTCACCAAAGCCCTGGATGAAGGTATATAGTACAGTTGTGTACACTTACCATAAATGTAGATGTTCGAGTGTATTCACTGTTGCAGTCATTACATTTGGGGAAATCTGCTGGCAGGTTGCCCTTAGTCGGCCTGAATTCCAAAGTCTTGCGTTGGTTGCTGTCTCCTCTTCCATGACGCCAGGTCGTCAGGGGTATAAAACAAGCAGCCAATGCCATTTTCTTTAGTTTTTCTTGCCCCAGATGTCAGATGCCCCCCAAAAGGTAGCAAAAATATATATACATGCATCAATATAAACTTTACCTTAATCTACAAGCAAATAAACCACATAGGTTGCAGAAGATAGAGATGGAAAGATAAACTCCAGAATGAAAGGGGGATGGTGGGGGGGTAACCTGGACTGCAAGAGTGAATACACTCGAACATCTACATTTATGGTAAGTGTACACAACTGTACTATGTTCTTCGTGTTTCACTGTTGCAGTCATTACATTTGGGTAGAATCCCAAAGCTATGTTTGGGAGGTTGGAGCTAAACAGCATTAGGTGCGGCTATAAGGCCCTGCAGAACTGCAGTGGCAAAGCCTGCCCTGGACTTAGAGTAGAGAGGCAAATGATAATGCTTTGTAAAGGTGTGAACAGAACTCCAAGTAGCAGCCTCTAGAATGTCTTTGGTTGGTACTCCTCTGAGAAAGGCTGCTGAAGTAGCCGCAGCTCTGGTGGAATGAGACCTAATGCCCTTGGGCACAGGTTTACCATGGTGTAAGTAGCAGAAACGAATGCAGTGGCTTATCCACTTTGAAATAGTCTGCTTTGAAATAGCCTTTCCTTCTGATCCTGCAGCATTATGTCACTAGTAATTGCTCAGTTTTCTTAGAGCTTTAGTCCTGCTCAAGTAGAATCTTAGCTGTCTGTGTACATCCAAGGAATGCAGAATTCTCTCCCCCCTGTTCTGCGGATTTGGATAAAATGTTGGCAGATGAATAGTTTGGTTAAGAGCCACACTGGAAACCACCTTAGGCATAAATGTTGGATTTGTCCTCAGAGACACCCTGTCTGGGTAAAATATGATAAAAGGCTCCACAGCCATGAGGGCCTGTAACTCTGAGACTCTTCTTGCTGAAGTAATTGCTAGTAACAGAGCTGTTTTCCATGATAAGAATTTTATATCAGCAGTAGCAGCTGGTTCAAATGGAGGCAGGGTGAGCTTTTCCAACACATAATTGAGGTCCCATGCAGGTACTGGTGATCTTCTAGAAGGCCTTACATTTTTGGCTCCTCTAAGATATTGCTTTAGTAAAGGATGAGAAAAGATTGGTGGCTCTGTATTGTAATGAGCCGAAATGGCAGAGGCATGGATTATAATTGATGAGAAAGATAGGCCTTTGTCAAGCATCTCAGTCAAGTATTGTAATATCCGAGGAATATTTGGTTCTACTGTATCAGTTCCTTGTGCTTGATTCCAAGCACAGAATCTCTTCCATTTATCAGCATAAGATTTTCTAGTACTAGGCCTTCTGGCTTCCAAAACTGACATCCATCACAGCTTTACTGAGAGGTGTTGTTTGTATAACTACATGATCAGCCATGCTGCCAGGTTCAGTGTCTGGAGCTGATTGTGCAGAATCTGATTGTTTTGCTGGGACAGTAGTTGAGGTCTTTGAGGTAAGGTCCAAGCTGGGTATTGAGACAAGTTCCTTAGGACTGGGTACCAGTATTGGCGAGGCCAGTCCGGGGCAATTAGTATTATCTTTGGTTTCTCTTGTCTAACTTTTAGGAGGACCTTGGGAAGAAGAGGCAGTGGAGGAAAGGCGTACACTGATAGGTTTTTCCAACTGAAGGATAGAGCGTCCAATTTCCATGCTTGTCTGTGATAAGTCCTCGTGCAGAATCTTTTCAACTGATAATTTTGAGGGGAGGCAAATAGATCTATGTCTGGGCTCCCCCATTTCTTTCTTATTATGCTGAAGACTTGTGGATCTAGTTTCCACTCGTGAGGATCCATAAGGTTTCTGCTTAAATCGTCTGCCAGAGTATTTTGCTTTCCTGGCAGGAATTGAGCTTGAAGATGTATTTTATAAGTCAAAGCTGTGTCCCACAGTGCCATGGCTAATCTGCAAAGGGAGTATGAGTGCGTGTCCCCTGCTTGTTTATATACCACATGACCGTTGTGTTGTCCGTCTTTATCAGTAGTTGTCCTGGATGAAGTAAGTCCTTGAAGGCTGTCAGGGCATTTTGAGCAGCTAGCATCTCTTTCTGGTTGATATGTAGATGCATTTGTTTTGGGGTCCATATGCCCTGAATGCATCTTCCCGCCATGTGGGCCCCCCCAGGCATAATCTGATGCGTCTGTTGTTAAGGTTTGGCTGGCAGGGGGTAGAGTGAAGGCCCATTCCATGTTTTGGTGACATGCCTTTGCCCACCACAGAAACTCCTGTTGTGGGCAGGGAAGGAGAGGAATCATTGTTTCCAGACTGTGACAATGTTGACTCCATAAACTTTTTAGGTTCCACTGAAGTTTCCTCATATGCAGTCTTGCATATGGAATCAGTAGGATGCAGGATGCCATGAAGCCCAAAGCCTGCAGAATTTGTCTTGCAGATAACTGGGCCTTTGTTGCTAACATGTTGAAGTAGGCAGTCAGTTGTCTTTGTTTGTCTGGCGTGAGATAAGCCATCTGGGCAGTTGTATTCAAGCTTGCACCCAGGAATGTTATCTTTTGAGAGGGTACCAGTTGTGATTTCTTTTTGTTTATTGTGTACCCTAGGCATGTTAGAAGCCTTTTCATAAACGCCAGGTGTTGAAGAAGAATGTCCTTGTTCTCTGCTTCAATGAGACAGTCGTCCAAGTAAGGATATATTTGAATACTTCTTTGTCTGAAAAATGCAATTACTGATGCCAGGCACTTTGTAAAGACCCTGGGCGCAGTAGATAAGCCAAAGGGCAGTGCAGAGAATTGGTAATGCATTAAGCCAGCCTTGAATCTGAGATATCTTCTGCACGGTTGCCTTATTGGGACATGCAGGTATGCCTCTTTTAGGTCTAATGTCACCAGCCAAGCATTCTTGCCCAGCATGGGCAGAAGCTGCTGCAAAGTCAGCATTCTGAACTTTGGAATGTCCAGGTATGTGTTCAAAATCGATAAATCCAGTATTGGCCGCCAGGCCTTGTCCTTTCTGGGTACAAAGAACTGTCCAGTAAAAACCTTGTCCTTTTTCCTGTTCTGGTACTGGCTGAATGGCCCCCATATTCATGAGGGATGTAGCCTGTTTCTGTGCCTCTGCCCATTGATTTTTTGGCAGATCTGGCCAACCGTTTGCCATTGGCAGAGTAAGGAAATGGAATCTGTATCCCTGTGATGCTATGTTTAGCACCCACTTGTCCTGGGTTATTAACTGCCAATTTTGATCAAAAAGTGCTAATTTTCCCCCTAAGGGTGCTGTCAAAAGATAAGTGCTTGGTGAAGGCAGAGGGAAGTCACTGTGACTGTTTTCTGTAGGTTTGCGCTTTATCTCCTCCAGATTTGGAGGCAGAAGTGCCCCGTTGCTTTGACCTGTATGAATCTTGTGCCTGGTATCTGGAACCCTTAGGGGGTCTGGATTTGCCCCTTTGAGCTCTGTCTGACACAGGAAAGGACCAATTTTTGTAGGCCAGTGTCTACTGAATCTTGGTGGCTGCACGTGTAAGAAATCTTTAAGTTTGCATAGACTTAGCTTTGTCTTCCATTTTCTTTAAAACCTCTTCTGCCTTAATACCAAACAGAATTATGCTGTAAAGGTGCATCTTGCAATTTAGCTTTAACATGATCAGGCAAATTTTGTTCCTTTAGCCAGGCATGCCTCCTAATCACAGATCCAGTAACTGCGGCCCTGCAGGAGGCCTCTAAAGAATCAAAACCACATTGCAAAGTATGCTTTCCAACCTGTTCAGCTGCATGCACTATTTCCTGCAATTCTTTATTTTCTGTACATTCAGAAATCAACATCATTTTCTGTTTCAGCAGTCCCATAACACATTGTTGATACTTGAGCATATGAAATTGGCAGTTTAAGGCCCTAATTGCCAAGGTTGCAGATGTATAAACCTTTTTCCACCATCTATCCAGTGCCCTTGAATCTCTGTCAGAGGGGGTAGGATTTTTTGTTGTTGAGGCCTTAACTCCCTTTGGACCCTGTGAAATAGTTTCAGGATCAGCAGCAGGGGTTCGTTCTAAATAAAATTTGTGTGAGTCAGGGACCCTGTAATATCTGTCAGGCTTGCTGGGAGCCGGAGGTAAGGAGTCAGGGATCAGGCTTGACTCCGAAAACACATCATCCACAATGTCTAAAACAGGGGCTATGGCTAAAGGCCTGTGCTGAGGGAGAAGAAGGAAATCCCTGAGCCTCTTTTTTGATTCTGAGAAATCTTGACTCTCCCAGTGAAAATGCTCCCTCAAAATATGCAAGGTTTCTCCAAATGAATAATCCTCTGGAGGTGATGCAGATGGTATAGACTCCTCTACATCAGAATCCTCATAGGGAGGAATAGATAATTCCTGATCAGAAGAGGAATCAGAAGAAATAGAAACCTGATCTGAAGATTCATAATCAGTGTCTTGCCTAGGCCTCTTATCTGGCGGGGGATGGGAACCCCTGATCAAGGTAATAAGGTCTTCAGCCATTTTGATCATCTGTTTTTTAGGCATAGAGGCCTGTGCACATGGCTCATGCGTCATTTTTTAGTTTAAGAAGTTGCTTTTGTCTTTGGTTTTGCAGCTGTCATCGGTTTGATATAAAAATGTTGAGGCCTGAATACACCCTCAGAAGCTGGTGCCTGCTCAGCGGCTCCGGACCCATCTGAGGGAGGTACATCCGTGGTTCCAATACTTTGAGTATCTCGCAGCATGCCGGACTCCACATGGGTGTCGGTAGGGGCCTGCGACTCAAAAGTAGCGGGTATCAGGGGCTGAGAATGCGCCTCAGTGAGTACCGGCGAACCGGTGACTGGCTTAGGAGAAGCTTCGTCGTCGGTTTTGGACCTCGACTGTCTCTATATCCTTTTCTTTGCGTTTTTTATGTACTCCGGTAGTAGGATTGCTGTCCGATGACACTTCTGGGTAGTTAAATCTGTTTCCAAAATACTTTGAGGCAAAACTATACCGACGCTTAATAGTGCGTTGGTTAAATCTATCCCAAATCGACAGCCAGGCACGTTGTGATCAGGGCCTAGGCAAGGAATACAGTATAAATGGAAATCCTTATGAGGTATTTGCTTCCCACAAGTAATACAATTATTAACTTTTTCTGACATTGGTATGGAGCAAGAAAAAAGTTTCCCCAACAGGGTACTTAGCTTTAGTGAAGACTTTGGTTCTGAAACCCAAACTCGAATATTTCAGGAGTTGGCAGACTGGCACTTGGGAAATGCTTCCGCTTCGGACACTGCGTGGCAAGAAAAACTTAAGAAAATGGAGTCGGCTGCTTGTTTTATACCCCTGACATCATGGAAGTGGAGTCAGCAACCGACGCAGGACCCAAGACTTTGGAATTCAGGCCGACTGAGGGCAACCTGCCAGCAGATTACCCCAAACATAATGACTGCAACAGTGAAACACGAAGAACATCCATACATATGGCCTACCTGGACCTGGCCAAGGCCTTTGACACTATTGCCCACTCAGACTTCACTGATAAAATCACCCAGCTAGAGATCAACCTGTACATTGTCAGGCGGGATGCAAACTGGCTCACCAATAGAACACACACAGTCAAAATAGGTGACACTACCTCCACCAGCAGACCAGTAATGAGTGGTGATCCACAGGGATCTGTGCTGGGGCCCCTATTGTTTGTAATCTACTTCTAGTATGTACATGCTAAAACAAAAGGCCTATGGCTGACAAAGTTTGCTGATGACTGCAAACCAGGTGCAGACAGTGAGTCCTCAAACGATGTCAACATCCTACAAGAGAGACTTACACAGACAAAAGACTGGTGCCAAAGCCATGGGCTAAAATTCAATGCAAAAAATGCATTATCATCCCCTTCAGCAAGGGCGACTCCCTGCAGATAACACATTAATAACTACACCCTAAGCACGCAATCAGTGGTGAGGGATTTGGCCACACAGGTTGACAGCAACCTTTCCTTTGACCACCACATCTCCACAGTGGCAAGAAAGGTGTTCTACATCAAACCTCATAAGTAAGGGTATGGCATCCAGAACAAAACAGGCTATAACCCCCCCTGTACTCTGCACTCATCAGGCCAGTAATAGAGTACAATACTACCTTTGGTATTGTACCCTACCATGCACCTGCAGCAACTGGAAAGACCTCAAAGGTTTCTTACAAAGAAAATTCAAGGTCTTCAGCATATGTTGACAGACTGAAATCACTATCACTATACTCTGTATCCTACTGACTACTCAGAGGTGACCTCTGCCTTGCACATAAAGCAATCTGAGATCTTGCTCTAATGGAAATGTTGCACAATCGTAAATCAAATGGTATAAGATGCACTCACTCTAGGGAACTCAACCTAGTATGTGACATCAACAGGACTTGTGCAGACAGAGATATGTCTCACACAGGTTGCCTCTCCTCTAGAACAAACTTCCAATTCAGGTGAAGCAGAGACCCTCCCTGACCCTATCTAAGTGCAATTTGGATGATTAGATGGGAAACTGCAAATTCACCCCGGGAGTTTCACCTGTGTCCCTCTTGGACAGTATTTGTTGACTTAGTCCCACCTAATACCTTTATTTTCTTGGGAACAGGGCTTGTACTTGGCTAAACTTCTACGGGCCCTAGGCCCATTAGCCTAACAACCTCCAATAATCCTGTGATATGTGAAGCTGCTATGGCTGGCCATACTTGATGTGGGGTGCATGTATGAGTAGTTGGAAGCTACTGAACAAACCAAACATGAGTTGTGATGTTATGTATTCATTCATTCATTTATTCATTCATTCATTCATTCTTTCTTGACTGGGCAAGTGGACTGGTCCTGAGACTTTTTTCAGCCATAACCCAGGTGCTAAGGTGCAATATTTTACAAAGATTTACCAGAAGTTAACATACAAGATATTCCAGATGTGTTTTAAACCATGAATGGAAGCCACTTGTAACAAACTGTTTTACAATCATTTGCATGAATACTGTACACATTTGTACCAAGTATAATGCACTTTGTTTTAAAACTGTGAAAGTCAAAATGCAAAACAATGCTGAGAAATATGTAAGTAATGAACAGTGGATAGGCATAAAGTCATTTATTAACATACATCAAATGCAAAGTGAAGGATTAAATAGTAGACAGTGATACTGCAGAAAGTCTACCCTCTCCAAAAGCAGATTAAATAGTAGACAGTGATACTGCAGAAAGTCTACCTCTCCAAAAGCAATACAGTGTTATGCAGAGAAAGTACAGTTGTGTACACTTACCATAAATGTAGATGTTCGAGTGTATTCACTGTTGCAGTCATCACATTTGGGTTATCTGTTTGCAGTAGCCCTCAGTCGGTCTGATTAACAAAGTCTTGGGTCCTGCGTCGGTTGCTGTCTCCTCTTCCGTGACGTCAGGTCGTCAGGGGTATAAAACATGCAGCTGACACCATTACATCAGGTTTTCTTGCCCCAGATGTCAGGTGCCCCTTAATGGGAAGCAATAAAACATATATACACATATATACAAGACTATACCTCCAATAAAAAAGCAAACACACCAAAAAGCTTTTAAGCATAGTAAAGGAGAGTAGAGGTATAGCCAAAAAAGACGGGGCTGGAGGGAGGGTAACCAGGACTGCAACAGTGAATACACTCAAACATCTACATTTATGGTAAGTGTACACAATTGTACTTTGTTCTTCATGTTTCACTCTTGCAGTCATCACATTTGGGTAGATTCCTAAAGCTAAGGATGGGAGGAGGAATTTATATAGCATTAGGACCAGCTATAAGCCCCTGCAAGACAGCAGTGGCAAAGCCAGCTCTGGATTTAGAGAAAATTGGCAAATGGTAATGCTTGGTGAAGGTATGTACAGAACTCCAGGTAGCAGCTTCTAGGCTGTCCCTGGTAGGGACACCTCTGAGAAAGGCTGTAGAGGTAGATGCAGCCCTGGTTGAACGGGGTCTGATCCCCTGTGGGCTTGGGTTTCCATGGTGCTTATAGCAAAAATAAATGCAATGGCCTATCCATTTAGAAATGGTTTGCTTTGAAATAGCCTTCCCCTCTGCCCCTGCAGCAAATGCCACCAGCAGTTCTTCAGATTTTCTTTGAGGTTTAGTCCTGTCCAAGTAAAATCTAAGTTGTCTGTGCCCATCTAAGGAGTGCAGTATCCATTCCCCTTTGTTCTGTGGATCGTGTGGTTCCATGATGCTTCTGCTTAGTCTGTCTGCCAGTGTATTTAGTTTTCCTGGCAGGAATTGAGCTTGTAGATGCACTTGGTAGCTCAAGGCTGTGTTCCACAATGCCATGTCTAGTCTGCAGAGGGGGTAAGAATGGATACCACACTGCTTGTTTATGTACCACATAACAGTGGTGTTGTCCGTCTTTACCATTAATTGCCCTGGAAGAATGTGGTCCTTGAAGGCTGTCAGAGCATTCTGTACAGCTAACATTTCTTTTTGATTGATATGCAGGTGCATTTGACTTGGGTTCCATTTGCCCTGAATGCACTTCCCTGCCAGGTGAGCCCCCCATGCATAGTCTGATGCGTCTGTTAGGGTTTGGGCGGCAGGGGGTAGAGTGAATGGAAGTCCCTTGTTTTGGTGGCAAGCTTCTGCCCACCAAAGAAACTCTAGGCGTAGGCAAGGTATGATAGGAATCATTGCTTCTAGATCCTGAGAATGTTGACACCATAGGCTTTTTAGATACCATTGTAGTTTCCTCATATGAGTCTTGCATATGGAATTAGAAGAATGCAGGAGACCATGAACCCCAAGGCTTGCGGCATTTGCCTTGCAGATAGCAGGGTTTTCGTGGCCACTAGTTTGAAGTAGGTTGTCAAAAGAATTTGTTTCTCTGGCGTGAGGAAAGCCATCTGGGAAGTTGTATTCAAGCTTGCTCCCAGGAATATAATTTGTTGACAGGGTACCAGGTGCGATTTCTTTTCATTTTTGGTGTACCCCAGACAAGTTAGCACCCTTTGTACAAAGGCCAGATGATTCAAAAGTATGTCCTGGCTTTCTGCCTGAATGAGACAATCGTCCAGGTATGGGCATATTTAAATATTTCTTTGCCTGCAAAATGCAATGACTGGAGCTAGGCACTTTGTGAATACCCTGAGGCAGTGCAGAGAACTTTTAGTTATGTACTCACCATAACTTCAGATGTTTGGGATCCATCTCGCCTACATTCTGACTGATGGGTTCGGAGCCGATCCCTCGGCTCCGACTCGGCACGCTTATGCCAAAGAGCGAAGTCTCTTATTGGCTGAGCTTACTATATCCCAGGATGCACCACTACCAGTCCCCCAGATCTAGTTTGTCCGCATACATGCACACATGCACGCCCTGCTTATATAACATCGTCAGATGAAACAAGATAAAACAGTAGAACTCAAAACCGTTCAATCTCTTCTGATCTCCAAGGCAGGGGAAGGAGGGTGGGTATTAGGAATGTAGGCGAGATGGATCCCAAACATCTGAAGTTATGGTGAGTACATAACTAAAAGATGTTATGTGATCCTATCTCGCCTACATTCTGACTGATGGGACAGCGTCCCTAGCACCTGAATCCTGGGTGGCTCACTGGAAAACACTCCTGAGTACCGTGGAACCAAATGATGCTCGTCCTTTAGATGCCACATCCAATTTGTAGTGGGAAATGAAAGTGTGCGGGTTGGACCAAGTAGCCGCAGCACAAATTTCCGATATAGCGAGCTTGGAATGAAAGGCTATAGAAGTAGCCATAGCTCTGGTAGAATGAGCTTTGACAGATGTTGTAAGTTGCTTATTTGAAGAAGAATAGGCCTGAGTTATGCAATCTCTGATCCATTTTGAGATAGTAGCTTTTGTGATGGTTTGGCCCAATTTATTATCTGAGAAGGACACAAACAACTGGTCTGACTTACGAAGTTGTTGAGTCCTGTCTAAATAGAAGCGTAATTGCCTGTGAACATCCAATTTATGGAGAGTGTATTCTGCTTCATTGGAGAATTTTGGAAAGAAAACTGGTAGCTCTAGAGATTGTTGAAGACAGAAACTAGAACAGACCTTTGGGACAAAGGATGGATTAGGCCTAAGTGATACTCTATCCTTGTGGAAAATCAAGTACGGTGGCTTAATAGACAGGGCTTGAAGCTCTGAAACTCTTCTTGCAGAAGTAATAGCCACTAAGAATGCTGTTTTCCAAGACAGATATTTTAACTCGCATGTCGCAGCCGGTTCGAAAGGGGGGGATGTTAATGCGCGAAGCACCAAATCAAGATCCCACGGAGGTGCAGGATGAAAAACTGGTGGTCTTAATAGACTCGCACCTTTAATGAAGCGTTTTGCATAGTCTGTTGCTCATCAAAGGAGGATCCGTGGATTCGTGGAATTTAGAGATAGCAGCTAGTTGGACTTTAATAGTTGAGACAGAAGATCCCTGATTAAACAGGGATGTTAAGAATTTCAAAACCTCTGGGACAGGAGCAGTGATAGGGTCTAAGCCCTTGAGTTGAGCCCAGATAGCAAACCTCTTCCACTTACTGAGGTACAATTTGTTAGTGGTGGGTTTGTGGGCCGAAGATAAAATGTGAACAACTTCCGGGTCTAGTGTGTGTCTTCTAACTAAGGTCGGAAGTGGAGGAGCCAAGCTGTCAATTTCAAAGATCGAAGGGACTGATGCCAATGTCCCGACTGATGGATTAGCAAGTCCGGAATCAGGTCTAAGGTCCACGGATCGTCCACTGCATGCTTCTTTAGGTAAGGAAACCATATCTGACGAGGCCAGTATGGGGCAATCAGAATCATTGAAGACCCCAGTTGAGAAGCTTTTTGAATAACTTTGGGAAGAAGTGGAATTGGAGGAAAGGCATAAAGTAGCCCTGTTGGCCAAGGTTGTGCCAGAGCATCCATGGCTGGTACTTCCTGATGTGGGATCAAGGAGAAGAACCTTTGGCACTTGGTGTTTTGTGGAGTTGCAAATAGGTCGCAGCACGTCCCCATCTCTTGAAAACCTGGGCTGCTACTGTGCGGTTTAGAGACCACTCGTGAGGAGAGAGAATTGTCCTGCTTAATTTGTCCGCCAATACATTTGACTTTCCGGGATGTGGGTCGCTACCAAGAAGCGGTTGGTAGCTACAGCCCATTCCCACACTCTCATGGCCTCTCTGCAAAGGGGTAAGATCTGGTCCCTCCTTGTTTGTTCAGATACCAGACCACCGACATGTTGTCTGTGTGGATGGCGATGATGCCCTGAGGAAGAAACTTGTGTAAGGCCTGTAGGGATAGAAGTACAGCCCTCATCTCCAACACGTTGATGTGGAGAAGAGCTTCGTCTGGAAGCCAGGAGCCCTGAACTAACCTGCCCAGACAATGCCCCCCCCACCCTATCTGGGAGGCATCTGTCGTCAGGGTAACCACTGGAGGGGGGAGAACAAAGGGTTTTCCTTGATCCAAGTTGGATGTCTGAAGCCACCAGCGAAGGTCCCTTTTGCATATTTCCGTAATCATGATGTGATGATTGAGGGGAAGATCCTGAAAGGACCATTGAGTTGACAAGAGCCACTGAAGAATCCTCATGTGTAATCTTGCTAGAGGAACTAAAAGAACCGTGGCAGACATTGAGCCTAAAACCTGTAGAACCATCCTGGGTGGGGCTTTGGATCTCGAGATCAGAGCTTGAACTTGGCCCTGTAAAGTTTGGATCCTTTCGGCAGGAAGAAAGACACGCATCAATCTTGAGTCTATCTCTGCTCCTATAAACTTTATGCGTTGAGAGGGCAGCAAGACAGACTTTGACCAATTGAATGTAATCCCCAGGGAAACACCCAGGGAGATGGTGGCTTTGAGGTTGTCCATTAGTAGATGCCTGGTGGTGGCAGTCAGGAGCCAGTCGTCGAGATAGGGAAACACTTGGAATCCAAGACTTCTCAGGTGAGCCGTCACTACTGCCAAACACTTGGTGAACACCCTGGGGGCTGTGGTGAGACCAAAGGGCAGAGCGCAAAATTGGTAATGACTGACTCCCAGGCTGAAGCGCAGATACCTTCTGGATGCCTGATGTATCGGTATGTGATAATAGGCGTCCTTGAGGTCTATGGAGCACATCCAAACATCCTTCTCCAATAATGGGAGAATGGATTGTAACGTGACCATTCGAATTTGGATTTCGTGACGGATTGGTTCAGTCTGCTGAGATCCAATATTGGCCTCAGGTCCCCTGTCTTTTTTGGCACTAAAAAGAACCTGGAGTAATTTCCTGATCCGATCTGGTCTGTGGGGACCGGTTGGATGACTCCTTTTCTAGCAGCTTTAAAGCTTCTGCGGCTGCTATTTCCCTTTGACTGGGTGGTGGGTCCGGGATTCTCTTGGGCGGTGGGGTGAGTATGTGAATGGGATGGTGTAACCTCCGGCAATGATCCGAAGCACCCATCTGTCCTGAGTGATTGACTCCCAGGCTTTTAGGTGCTTGGCAAGCGACACCCGACTGGCTCGAGCAGCACAGCCGGGCAATCCCTCATGGCGTGTGGGAGGCTGAAGAGCCACGAAAGGACTCGCGGTCTCCAGAATTGCGGGGCCCTCTGCCGCCTCTGGGACGGCGTCTCCCTGAAAAATTTCCCGTCCTCTGCCTCTGGGCGGGAATCTTCCTGCTGTTGGGAGAAAAACTTGCGAGATTTGGAACCACATTTTCCCCTCCTTTAGCCTTGGGGTAAGGCCGAAGGGAGTGGAATAACGGCACCTCTGGCAGATAAAGTTTTCCCTCTTGCTCACAGCGGGTAAGGGTGTCTTTCACCTTGGGTCCAAACAATGAGGACCCATCAAAGGGAGCGTCGGCGAAGGAAGACTTGAAGGCCTCCATGAACTGACACAAGCGGAGCCAGGCTTGTCTCGTGAGCCACGCCTGTGCCTGCCGCTCTACCGCCCCTTGCCGCATAGGAAATGAGCCTCATGGACGAGTTAGAAATTGGCGTAAGGATAGCCAACTGAGAGCTAACCGACTGGGCTAGCTGTTCAGGTAGGTTACCGAGAGGAATCTGACAACTCCTTGACCAGATCCCTCTGAAGCCTGGTAAAATGTGCCAAATAATTCAGAGACCTTAAGGTAAAGGCCGCTGAAGTCAGGGTGCGCTTCCGTACCTGTCCATACTCCTAGACTCCTTATTAGGAGGATGGACTGACGTTGGAGCCTCTGCCACGTCCTGCTGTGTAGCAGTTGCCACCACCATGGCATCTACAGCCACGGCTTTAGTAAGGAACTCCTTCTCGGGGGGAGCAGACAAAAATTTATTTGGACGAGAAGGGACTGGTTCCACGGTATCTGGATGTTCCCACACCCTTCAACAAACTAAATCCAGAAGCTCGTCGAAGGGCGGAGACACCCAGGAGGCGGAGCGCTGAGCTACAAGTGACTTGAGGAGCACTGACTCGTCCGCAGAGGGGGGTTTGGATATCCAGCCGCCTCATTGTTTGAGGATCTCTAAGATGTCTGCAAATGAGACATCATCCGAGGACGACTTCGGGGACCCCTCTGCATCATCCATATCAGTGTCCGATGTAATAGACTCGGGGGAGTCCACGTGCTTCCTCTTGCACGATCTCTTCCTTGGGGGTTCCTCTGAAGACAACTCCGAAGAACCCTCAGGAGGAGGAACCCCACTGGGGGTAACCTCAGGCCTCGGGGCTCCGCTGGCTACGGACAGGGAACTGCCAAAGACCCAGTCTCCACGCCCAGGAAGGTGCGGTAAAGCCGGAGAGATGGCGAAGAGGACTTGGCCAAGGCACTCCTCATGGCCCTGAAAGCCGGACCCCCAGAATCCTGGGAGTGTCCGGTCTCCGGAGCCGTGATAGACGGCGGAAGTCCCGCAGCCGAAGCACCGAGGGGGAGGCTCGGAACCGAAAGCATAGGTCCCGAAACATCACCCCCGGGTCCAGCCAAAGAAATCCGCGTACCAAACTCGGACCCGAAGGCCCGGGTTGGAGTAAGGGTCGGAGCCGACCCTGGGATCTCCACCGGCTCCAACAGCACCTGCTCCGACGGAGCCGAAGCAGTCGGAGGAGGAATGGCAATGGGGTGGGCCAAGGTCATCGGCTCCGAAGCCAACTGGGTCGGAACCGAAACAAATTTTTGGAAGACTGGGGACTGGAATAGTCTTTGGAGCACCCTGTCTATATCAGAATCTGACATTCTCGAAGACCGAGAGGAAACAGAACGGGTTTGAGAAGGCCTCTCCATCGGCCCCAAAGGGCTAGGGGACCCGGCTCGGCGACTCGATGAGTATCGGCGCCGAGGGAATACTCACACCAGATTCCATCGGTGCCGAGGTAGACTTCGGCGCCGAGGAGGAAGTGTCTGAGCGGGCGACCCTTGTCGGCTCCGAGAGCAGCGGAGCCGACGAAGGTGACCCGCCTCTCGATGCGCCAGCCATCGGCTCCGAAGCCAGAGGAGTCGATACTGGTGGCATCGAGGCAGACCGTTCCGACCTCGGCTCCGAAGTGCAAAATGGATACAAACAAACCAAGAACACCAACTAGCAGAACCAAGGCCTGGAAGTTTTGAGGTGTATGATGAAACACTATGCCATCTCATTAGAAGATCTGAACAATGAGATATCAAGTCTGGAAACTGAAATAAAAAATGACTTGGATTTCAGTAGATATAAATTTGAATTTGATAGAACTCTTAATAGTGTTTCTCAACAAATGGTAAAACTTAAGGGCAACAAATTGAAGAAACTACAGAGAGATTTAAAAGCATATAGAGAAGGGGAAGCCTTCCCTAAACCTCCGCCTATTCGCAAAGTCAATGCCACAGGCAAAACAAATGGTTCTAGCTATTCTAAACAGCAAAGCAAAAATAGGCATGGGACAGTTAGATCTACCAAGAACTCCCATGCAATGCCCTTAGACCATGCCTATGTGGATGAAGAAACCTTTGACGATGTTGATAATCAACCAGACACAAGCCATAATACCCAGTTTGGAAATGTTACCAGGCATAACCAAGGCGGACAAAAAAACTACCAAGGGGGGAGGGGGAGCAACTGGACAACCAATCCCCCCCATGCCCAGAAACGGAGGTACAACACCAGGAGCAACAATCAACATCAGGATTAAGATTGTTTGAAGTTATAACAAACATCAAAAATGACTTCAAAATTTATAACTATACGGAGTGCCATATTGACCCGAAATTGGTGGAATTGTTTGCTAAGGGAATGACTTTTGTCCCAACAAGAAAATGTGACATTACTGAACTTATTTTAGATTTTAAAATGTTCACACGTAAATTAAATTTAAACATCTTGTTTGGTAACAACAGTTATAACACAAGTGAGCTTAAGATAGCCAGCACTTACAACCCACCCCATAACGACACACTAAACTTATTTGAACATCTGTGTGTCAGTGAATTCAGGGAACTTAATAGACACTCTAATAACAACGGTTATAAGTACAATATGTCAAATGATGAAATCCACTTACTGAATACAATTAGAGAATTACCATTGAGGCTTATGAAACCTGACAAAGGTGGGGGGTTAGCAGTGTTTTACAACAGTGACTATTCGAACATTATGGTTTCTATTCTAAGCAGTGACACATATGAGGAAACAAGTAGAAATGAACTTAACCAAGCCTACAACAGAATAAAAATGTTCTTTAGTGACCTTTACACGGATGGCATTATAAACATTAATCAATATAGTTACATTACCATGTTGGCACCCAGAATCCCTAAGATCTTTGGTATTCCAAAGTTACACAAAGATGTAGGTAATCCACCATTTAGGGCTTTGGTAGACGCCAGGCAGTCCATAACATATCCATCGGCAAAGATGGTGGACTGCATTCTCAAAAAATATGTAGAATCTGAAATGCAGATCTTAAAAGACTCCTGGTCTTCTTTAGAGTGCATTCAGAATACACCATTCAATGCATTAGGAAATTTTCTAACAGTAGACATCTGTGACTTATATTCCTGTATTCCACATGCCATCGGAACAGAGTGGGTAACAGATTTCATTCGAAGTAAGGGGGCACAGGACAATGAATGTCTGCTGATAGAACAACTTCTGGAGATTATTTTAGCAAACAACTTCATTTTCTTTGAAGGTCAGCTTTTTAGACAAAAAGTAGGGGTAGCCATGGGATCCCCTATGGGTTCGAGTTTCGCCAATTTGGTTTTAGCATTTTGGGAAAAAGAGTACTTGCTTAATAGTGTATGGATGGACCAGATCCTTTGTTACAAAAGGTTTTTGGACGATATATTCATCATTATTAAGGGGAATGAAGAACATGCAAACCAATTAGTGGATTACCTTGGTTCAACCACACACTTTTTGAAGTTCACTAAAAATTTTCAGTGTAGCTCAATCAATTTTCTTGATGTGTGTCTGTCAAAAGATTTAGACAAATATACAGCAAAAATTCACAGGAAAGAAACCTACTGTAACAGTTATCTACACTTTACTAGCATGCACCCCCACCATCAGAAGAAATCAGTTGTCAAAGGACAACTAGTCAGGGCTGCAAGAATGGTAACTATTGATGAGGACTTTAAAGAAGAATGCAACTTGTTATACGAAATGTTTTTGAATAGGGGTTACCCAGACTCATTTTTAAAAGATATATTTAAGGAAGTTATTGAAAAAAGAAACAGGTGCATTTACACACCTATTTTGAATGGGCAAGTTAAATCTAATGTTACCATAGTATGTAATAGTAATCCAGACCAAATTCTTTCACTGATCACAATGGAAACAACTCAAGAACTTGGTGACAGAGAAGGCAAAGCTGAAGAATATTTCAGTACAGCCTTTACTTTTACATACTGTATTGAGGCTCCGAAAATAGGTAATATAGTAAGGAAGTATTGGCGGTCTCTGTCATTAGATAAAGACTTAACACACATCCTAGCTCACGGCCCTATCATTACATATAGAAGGAGTCACAACTTGAAAAAATATTTGGAAACAAAAAATAAAACAAAACTCCTCAAGAGAGGCACAACAAAATGTGGGAGTTGCAAATACTGTGCATACATAAATACTTTAGAAAGGTTTAATATTAGAGATGAAACCTTCCAAGTTAACACACTGTGCAATTGTAACTCCAAAGGAGTCGTCTACTTGGCCCAGTGCACAGAATGTTTATCATTTTATGTGGGGAAAACCGAGAGACGACTCCGTGATAGGATTTACGAACATTGTTACGCAATTGCCAAAAATAAAGATGACAATGCCTTAGCTAGGCATTGTACAAAACATCCGAATCATAAATTCAAATTTCTGGTAATTGACCAAATTAAGAAAAATTTCATAGAGGAAGGGTTGGTGAATGACATTATGTTGAAGCTAGACCTAGAAAGGAGGGAACTGAAATGGCAGGTTAGACTAATGGCATGCACCTCTCCAGGTCTTAATGAAAGTTGTTCTATCTCATGTCTCTTAAAAATTAAGAGTTTACTTAGGTAAAATTAAAACTTTAAATTAAGACTGAGATGAAATACAGAACTTAGTTTAACAACATCAATTACAGTGTACTTGTTTACTCTTAATATGTAGAATCAGAAATATAGATCTCAAAACTAAAATTAAAATTTTCACAGTACAATATGTAACGTATAGGAACCCAAATGAGGTTGGTTCTGTTTAACAAAACACATTGTAGTAGTCTCCCTTGGGTAGAAATTCATTTAAAACTAAAAAAACATTAATAATTAAAATAACCCAGTTTTGGTTCTTTATATTAATACAGTACACATTAATAGTTTTATAGGTACTAATTCAAAATTTCATTTTGAATAGTGTATACTCTAATTACTTGACACATTTGTGGGCATGAGAAGACATGAGTTTGTTGTTATGCTAGGTGTAATTATGATACCTTGTCCCAGTTTGAGAATTTCTTATGTATTATAATAGTGACCCGTTTGGGGATATATAGTAGTAAAACTGGGGCCTTGTTTACCACCAAACTTAGACCCCATACATGTTAATTTATTCGGGCAAGATCTATATGAACTGTATCTTGTGAGCATTGACACCTACACGTCACTTGATTATATATTATTGTGATAGTAATAAAGAACTGACTACTACTAACTTTTGTGTTTTTACAAGACACATGCTTAGTAGTAGTAGACAGTTACATAAACATTCATTAAACAAACACACACGGTAGTAATCAGTAGAAACCTAGGGGTCTTAATTACTTTAAGGCACCGCTGAGCCGTTTTATATATAGAACTGAAGCACATATGAACAATACTTATAGGATTAGTTTACGGCAGACTGAGAGTTTGTTTAACTATTTTATCCTTATTTATTAAGCGACTTGTAGTAGGTAGCAAATTCTTTAAGTAGGAAAAGTTCACATTGTAGGACAGGACATAATAATAATTAATTAAGTTATAAATATTAGTAAATTGTCAAAAACATTTCATGACAAGGAACTATTTGCATAAAAATATTTTCCTCGAAACCTATCTTTTTTAAAAAATATAAACAGTTATTGACATATTTTGCAGACAGCCAGCCCTTACAACTGTAGTCATAGTAACTTAACGCCACCCAGATACAGCTTTTAGGTTACAGGTTTTTCTTTACCCACAAAGTTGGGTTGCACTTTAATTAGTGAGGCGACTATCAAGTTTGGCAGTTACTCGCATGCCACGGACATCGGGCTGGTATGCGTGTTAAGGCTGCCTTCCCTAGTGGAAGAATACTGTCAACTTGGGATATATACATCGCCTAAATGTTTTGAAACCTTTACGGGAATGCGATCATTTAATTTGAACAGCCACCATATGGTGGTTATCATTACTAGTGCAGCAACCGATCACAGTAGGATCGAGGAATCTAGGAGTAGGAAGAAGCCAGGTTGTTTGTGTATATATTCTTTTACGTTACATGAAGTAGGTATTTTTTATGAGTACTTAGATAGGATATGATCTTTTGAGTGTGCTTTTACTTAAAACATTCAAAATGGGGAACTATTTTATAATAGAACTTGTTTCTAAACATTAGAGTTTTAACGGAGACCAAAGGGTCTAGCAGGTAGTCCTGTAACATATGTTTACTATTGTTTTATTATGTGTAAGGTTTACTGGTTTTAGCGATCCCCAGAACATCGGGGTCTGCAACAGAAAAACGGAATTTAACTGTGATTTTTAAAATTGATTTGTAATAAGTCAATTAATGA
The DNA here is from genome assembly GCF_019279795.1 of Protopterus annectens. Classification (NCBI taxonomy): domain Eukaryota; kingdom Metazoa; phylum Chordata; order Ceratodontiformes; family Protopteridae; genus Protopterus; species Protopterus annectens. Next base: position 1,886,646,413 of record NC_056733.1, on the reverse strand, counting down.
CGTTAACATATTACTTTTTACATATAAGGACCTCTACGACAGGAAGTATTTGTCTGATGAAGTTCCGGTAGTGACTGGAACGAAAAACACTGTTTGTTTTGGTGTTTAACGATACTCAGTGGAATTAAAGAGTGTTTGCTTTTTATGGTTTACTCGTGGACTTTTTTAACACGTACACTCTGCTCTTCATCTACCTACTTCAACGGCTGCTAGTTGGTGTTCTCGGCTCCGAAGTCTTTGGAGCCGAAGGAGAGGCCTGCCTAAGTCTCTTGGCAGTCGGATCCGACGGACTGGTCGGAACCGAAGCCCTTTTCTTTTTGGCCGGAGCCGGAGAGGATGCCAAGGCTTCTTCAAAGGAGGGTTTAATTAACCCCTTAAGAATCAATTTATTTTTCCTCTCCTGGAGGACCCTTGAGGAAAAAGCGTGACATACGCTGCATGACTCCTGCAAGTGCTTTGCCCCTAGACAATATACACAGAGCGAATGATCGTCTGTGATAGACATTTTGAAGCCACATTTCGAACATTTTTTAAAACCCGAAGGCCTAGGGGTTTGAGACATGATGTTAAACAATTCTAGTAACTTTGACAGGAAAGTAAACAATTATAGCTTTACTGATAATAAACCTAAGCTTACAGATATAGCTTAACGCAAACACTTCCTGTAAATGACAGGGAACTCTAAACAAGTATAGATTTACTTGAGACCCTGTAAGTTTTAAAAGGTTGACAGTCCGGGAAGGCCCTGGATGGAGGGGGGCCGAAAACAAACTCAACCCAATCACACACAACAGTTTTCACAATCCAAAGCATTACAAAAGAGCGATAGCCGTTAAAACAGCTTTTGTGACCAAAAAATAGCAAGAAACTGACAGAAAAGTTAGTTAATAAAAACTACTCAGCCCAGCCAGCTCGAGACCACGTCTTCGCAGGGAAGCGGCAAACGAGATCTGGGGGACTGGTAGTGGTGCATCCTGGGATATAGTAAGCTCAGCCAATAAGAGACTTCGCTCTTTGGCATAAGCGTGCCGAGTCGGAGCCGAGGGATCGGCTCCGAACCCATCAGTCAGAATGTAGGCGAGATAGGATCACATAACATCTAATAGTACGTGCAGCCTGCTTTGAAGCGAAGGTATCTTCTGCAAGATTCCCTGATTGGGATGTGCAGGTATGCTTCCTTTAAATTGAGTGTTGCCAACCAGGCATGTTTTCCTAGCATAGGAAGCGATTGAAGAGTCAGCATCTTGAATTTTGGAATCACCAAAAAGATGTTTAGAGTAAACAGGTCCAGGGTAGGACACTGTAGGATAGGATGCCATGAATTGTCTTTTCGGGGTACCAGGAAAAGTCTTGAATAGAAACCTTGTCCTTTTTCCTCTTCTGGGACAGTTTGAAAAGCCTTTATGCTTAAAAGAGACAGTACTTACTTGTGAGCCTCTGCCCACTGATTTGGGGGTAGATCTGGCCAACCGTTTGGAGTTGGTAAAGTGTCGAAGTGAAATCTGTATTCTTGGGACACTATGTTTAAAACCCATTTGTCCTGGGCAATGAGCTCCCAGTTTTTTGCATGTAGGACAATCTTTCCCCCCCCAAAGGGGCAGTCAGTTGAGAAGTGCTTGGAAGTTTTAAAAAGAAGTAATTGAGACAGTTTACCATAGGGGGGAGTTTTACTACTCCCAGATTTGGAAGAGGGGCCCCCCCACTGCTTAGTCCTGTGCATACCCTGGGACTGAAGCCTGGGTGTTCTGCTGGATCTGGGTTTGGACTGAGAAGGCCTGGAAGAGGCAGGAAAGGACCAATTCTTAGAAAGCCAATGCCTACTAAATCTTGGAGGTTGTACTTGTAAGAAATCTTTAACAGTTTGCATAGATTTAGCTTTTCCCTCCATCTTTTTAAGAACTTCTTCTGCCTTATTGCCAAACAGGCGGTCCTGATTTAAGGGAGCATCCAGTAATTTAGCTTTAACATGATCTGGCAAGGATTGCTCCTTGAGCCAAGCATGCCTTCTAAGTACAGACCCAGTGACAGCAGCCCTGCAAGATGCCTCTAGTGAATCAAAACCACACTGCAAAGTATGTTTTCCAACTTGTTCAGCAGACTGCATTAAAACCTGTAAATCCTTATTTTCAGCACAATCAGGAATCAAGATAATTTTCTGTTTAAGCATTCCAATAATATGCTGCTGATACTTTAACATATGAAACTGACAGTTTAAGGCCCTAATGGCCAAAGTTGCAGAAGTGTATACCTTCTTACCCCATCTATCCAGCGCCATGCAGTCTTTATCAGAGGGGGTAGGAGTTTCTTCAGTAGTAGCTTTGATACCCTTGGGACCCTGTGAAATGGTCTCAGGATCCACAGTAGGATTTTTGAAAAGGAACTTGTCAGAGTCAGGAACCCTATAACATCTATCAGGTTTTCTGGGAGCAGGAGGTAAAGAGTCAGGGGCCAAACTAGATTCCGAAAAAGCATCATCAACAATGTCTAGTACAGGAGGGATAGCTAAAGGTCTGTGCTGGGGCAGGGGTAAGAAATCCCTAAGCCTCTTTTTAGAATCGCAGAAATCCTGACATTCCCAATGAAAATGCTCCCAAAAGAGAAATCCTCCGGGGGGAAGCAAAGGGAATACAGTCCTCAGCATCAGAATCCTCATAGGTAGATAAAGGTAAATCCTGGTCATCAGAGGAAACAGAAATTTCAGAATCCTGATCAGAAGTATCATATGCAAAAACTGTCCTAGGTCTCTTAGAGGGGGAAGGTTGGATTCCCCTGACTAAAGTAATAAAGTCTTCAGCCATTCTTATCACTTGTTTTTTAGGCATAGAAGCCTGACCATGCGGCCTGGGCGTCAGTTTTCTAGGCATGGTTCGAGTTTTAGGCCTTGAAGAAGAAGATGGCATCAGTTTAATATGCAAGTCAGAAGGCCTGAATACACCCTCAGAAGCCGGTGCCTGCACAGTGGCTCCAGACCCATCCAAGGTAGAGACATCCGCAGGTTCCAAAACTGAAGCATCTCGCGGCATGGGATCGGAATGGGTCTCAGTAGAGGCCTGCGAATCTGAAGTAGTGGGTATCAGGGGCTGCGAAAGCGCCTCACTGAGTACCAGGGAACTGGCGACTGACTTAGGAGAAGCGGTGTCAGCAGCTTTGGACCTAGGTGGCCTGTCTGTGTCTTTATCTTTGCGTTTTTTTGGAATGTCAGTAGTCGGATGGCTTACCGAAGACATATATGGATAATTGAACTGAGCATCAAAATATTTAGAAGCGAAAATATACCGACGACGGACAGTTTGTGGTTTAAATAAGGCACAAAACCGACAGCAAGGTACGTCGTGGTCAGGGCCTAGGCAAGGAATACAGTACGAATAAAAATCTTTATGAAGTATTTGCTTTCCACAAGAAATACAATTATTTACTTTTACTGACATCGGTTTAGAGCAAGAAAAAGTTTCCCCAACGGGGTACTTAGCTTTTAGATGAAGACTTCGATTCTGAAACTCGAAAAAAAAATTTCAGGAGTTGGCCGACTGGCACTTGCGAACTGCTTTGGCTTCGGGCACCGCACGGCAAGAAAGACTGATGTAATGGCATCGGCTGCATGCTTTATATCCATGATGTCACAGAAGAGAAGACTGCAACTGACACAGGACCCAAGACTTTGTTAATCAGGCCGACTGAGGGTTACTGCAAGCAGATAACCCAAATGTGATGACTGCAACAGTGAAACACGAAGAACATCCAGTGTAAGCCCACCACTGACAGTACGGACTTTGACATTGGTGCCAGTGATGCAGATGGGGCAGCAATTACATAAAATGGCAGATAAGGCAAGAAACTGAAATTTATGGTTGTACAGAGTTCTAGAAAATGTAGGAAAAAAACTTGAAGGAAATGTGAAAACCGAGAAAGCAGAGACTATGAATCCAAAAAGCCAAAGATGAAGCTGATACTACCTGGCAATAGCACACATAAGATATCTGTCACTATCAACGAACCGAAGTATAGAAAATCAAAGCCTTTTCTGAAAAATAGCAAGTACCATGGAGAGTGTGATAACTACATTAGCAGCTGTAGAAGGGAGAGCTGTGTTTATGGAATATGATTACAATACGGCAACACTAAAACACTGCTGCCATTTTGATGCATAAATGTAGACATACAAGACTTCTATGTGAAAGCATGAAATGGCTCTGCCTACTCAATGAGTATATGTTAAGGCTAAAATGCCCTGAATGAGTATTATGCATCTGCCTCTACAATTTTTTCAAAATTTCTATAGATGGAAGGCAAGGCTGTCTGGGATATTTGGGCTTACACATCACTAGTCGGGTACATTGGCTGAAGGTACCTACTTAACATGAACAAAAAGGAAATGTATACAACAATTTTCTAGGTAACTCAAACGTTTATATTCAAATGACTCTTGTTTACTATTTTGATTTTATAGTTGCATAGCTGTACTTGCGCTGCTGTTTTCAAATGCTGAAGAAGTATTTTCCTGTACAAACTGTTAAATGTATTTAGGCATGGAACATGGTGATTACATTCTAACATTCGGGAAAAGACAAATTAGTTAAGCGCTAGAGTGGCAAGAGATCCGACCTTAACAAATATTAAGCACCCCCTGTTTAAGTTGTTAAGGTTGGGTCTCTCTACCAGTACTGACCAGCAAATGACAGCAGCAGAATAAAGTATTTGTTTCTCCCAGTTGTCTGTTCTGAGAATATGTCCCTTGAATCACTCTTATAAACTTAGAAAGTTACTAGAAAAACAGGATGTGGGTTCGCTTGCATTTTCTGGTTACAAAGTCTGAAACTTAAATATATGTCTTTATTTTATGAATTAAATCCTCAATAATTTGTCTGAAAGCCACAAACTTTATGGGGAAGACATCAAACATATTAGGTGAAAATCTGGACAGATGAGAGGCATGGAAGGTAAGTTTAAACAAATGGGACTGTGTTACACTGCCTTTCTTGACTATGCTGCCCAAGTTCTTTATGACTTTGAAAGCTGTCAAAACACAAGTTTTTTTTTGTTTTGTTTTTTTCTTTTACCATAACTAGTAATACACAGAGCAGATAAAGTTGCATGTTCTACAAAGATTACGATTGGGTTACTGATCTTAACCTACTGTTATCTGTTGTTTACATCGATGCTAAGATCCACCTCTTGAGTTCCACTCTCAAGGTGAATTTCTTGGCATCTGTGTTTTGAACACTTAAGTTGGTTATGGTCACTGCCTGCTCATAATCCTCTACATAGTTAGGACAACAAGTATGAGGGGAAACCTGGGGCTTTGGCACTACCTTCTTAAACTTTCCCAGTGGCAGCTTATATTTATGAATGTTCATAAAGTGTACTATTTAAAATTTAAAAGTATGTAAAGATTGACTTACTCATTTACATAAATAACTTTAATAGGATGGGGTACTGATCTTAAGGGATCATTTTCAGACCCATACCAGGATACTGTAATAAGCACATAGATTGAATTGCAAAATAATGTGAAAAAAGTACATGCAAACAGTTTTAATGTACACAGCAACTAAATTGAGCAATATATAAATCATTTAAATTTAGTTAGATAACACAAGGGTTTGAATTGGAGCAGATTTTCTTACATTAACAGCAAATGATAGATGTGATGTTTACAGTTTTCACATAAGAAGCATGGGAAAGAACAGAGTTAGGCAGAAATGTAGGTTTGGAAGGATAAGAAGAATTAGAAGATGGGGGACATTTATGAAAAGAAACATGGAAGGGTGGTAAAAAATGAGGGGTTGAAGACTATAAGTTATAATAAGCCAAGGTGTTGTGGAAGATTCATTTGCAAACTTAAGTATGGTAAAAAGCTAAACACATGGAATAAAATAAAATAAATTTTATGTACACTGCATTTAATTTTCTAGGCATTGGCAAAAGTGTGCACTATGACGTATTTTTAACATTTGCTCTTATAATTGCCCAGCTGTAAGAGTATTACTGTTTTCAGATGTTAACATTTGTGTGTACTTTGATTTCATTTAAACTAATCTGTTATAGCTTTATTTAGGACCGGTCAAATGCATAAAAGTTTAAGATAATGTGCACTTGAACAGAACTTCTGTTCTTGAAATCTATGCTGTGCTGTTTTTGCAATATTTACTCTATGATATATGCAATTTTTGTTTTTATACAAACAAATGTTTATTTTATACAAGAATCACTGCAGAAGTTTATGAAAGCTGTAATTAAAAAGTGAGAGAGAAAATCTGGTTATTGATAAACTGAAGGACAGACAGTGGACTACAAGTACAGGGACTAGGTGATACAGGTTTGGACAAATGACCAATGCATTATATATTATTATTATTATTATTATTATTATTATTATTATTATTATTATTATTATTATTATTAATAAGGTATTACTATTAAAAGGAACAAATACCTTTATATTATTTGGGTATAAAGCATATTGTCAGTTTGGGTGTTTTAATCACAGGGTGTATATAGTGCATAACTTCATGGAGTCCTTAACTTTTTGAACAGTTCCACTTAATCCTGCTGGACTAGTAAGGTAAGGTAATACTACGAGTTTTGGCTTCTTGGATGATTTACATGTACATTGTGAAATGGTAAAGGAAGTATAAGGTAAACAGATTTTTTTTTATCTTTCTGTTGACCTGGTTAGCCCAACTAGGTTAGTGGCCTATTTCCACAGGAAATCAGAAGTGATATTTATGCTAGTAAGGTGAAACTTGGTCAGGCATCAGGAAACTTTCCTTATCTTTTTGATTGGTGCTGTGGGATCTTTTATATCCACCTGAGTTACCACCAACTTAAGAAGATGGTAACTCGGTTTAACATCTCATCTGAAGGATGTATTCTCATACATCCCAGATATGCCAGCAATTTGTCCAACATGGAAAAAGCTTGCCTGTCACACATTATCATTTATCGTTAGTGTTTTGAAAACAAGTCTGCCTCCCATTCTTTCCGTACAACTGATATACAAGGTGAAACCCTTTTCAGTGAGCCAATGACAGAGTTCAAGTCTTTCTTCTATTCTGTTTGTTCATAATGTTCTCCAAAGTACCAGATCTCCAAAGCATGCCTACTGTAAGCAAATACATGCTATGAGCTCTTACCAAGCACTGTTGACTGTAAACACTTTCTGCAAACCACAAATACATAAATGACAATATAACAGCTATGCTGTTTACAAGGCTATACAAATTTATACTGGCCTGACTTAGAAGGAACTTCAGCAGCCGAGTTGGCCTGGAATGCTGCCTTAGTACAGATGGAAAACAGGAAGTCACATGTAACTCAACAAAGACAGTACCTCTGTAGAACATATCTGTTATATCACACAGTATAGGTGCTCCTTTATGGGTTTACAAATGAGCTGAAATCCAAACAGAGTAAATACACATGGCAGGAGGATCTATTGAACAGCCAAAATGAAAGGTACACAAAAGTACTTCTACAAGTACTGAAGCATCAAGCAAAGCCCAACTCCTGATATAATAGTCCAGTAACAATACCTAATGAAGGTATAAACTGATGACCAAGTGGCTGTGGCACAAACATCTGTAAAAGATTCTGGAGCAAGTACTAGAAGCAGTCATACCCTGAATGGAGTGGCCTCTGCTAGCAGCATTTTGTAGAGGGCAGTTGCTGTCTGATACACTGGTCAGTTATCATACGTTTAGGGACTGCCACTTCTTCCCATCCTACACCAGAGGAGACACAAAGTGACTTCATTTTCTGGAACTCATGCACCCATTTCAGGTAGAGCAAGAATTGGCTGCTGATATTCAGGACGTGAAAGGAAACAAATTAACTGGTTCAAGGACAATTCTGACAACTTTCACAAGGAACTGTGGTCTGGTCTCAAGCAACACACAATTTTAGTGAAACATCAGGTGTAGTTCCCTACCACAATTATTTCACTAAGGCAAAGACTGGATAAAGATTTGAAGTGTGGAAGAAAAGAAATATCACGCTCGGTCAGGAACTATACTCACTTTCCTAGCATGGTACGTGATATCACACTGTGAACAGTCATAATGCATTGTGCCCCAAAGCATATCTGTTTCAGAGTAAAAAAAAACTGTAGAACAAAGACAAGAGGAGCATAACTGCAAGCACACACCAATGTATAAAGGTTTCACATCTGGTGTCCAAATCTCTTGGCCCCTTTTTGCTCTGCAAATGCCAGGTTCCACCTTAGAGTCCTCTACCCTAGTTTTAGTAAGCAGATTGCAATTATATCCAAGCATTGCAAAGTAATGTAGAACTCAAGCTTCTGTTGCTTCACACATATAAGAAGCCAGTGGCTCCAGCAGTAACGACATGGAGAAATGCAATGCTCCAATCTCAAATAATGCAAACAAAGAGGACTACTCAAAAAAAGACATCTAGCAACCACACTACAACCTAGCAAGAATATGCTTCTCAGGCAATGAATGCAGGCACTTTTTCAGCACTCGTACAAAAAACAATCACTGCAAATGGCTATTCAGAATAGTGCACTATGGAAGCATTTACTTAACTCTGGTGCGGGAAAGATGGTATGCATCTAATCATGCATGCTAGGCTTCAGTGTAAAATGTGAATAAAAAAATCATTCAAGAGTGCAAGAAAGAGTTCTCATCAATGGCAACTCAAAAGTAACTTCTCTGCTTTTTTACAAAATGGATTATACATTCAGTTACTGACTTGTATGCCCACACCTGCTGCGGAAAACATTCACTCACCTTACAGATCCCAAACGATTCTTAAAGAGGAGCTATTCTGAAATTCAATAATCGGGCAGGATTATGTTTGCACATCCCATACAAAACTTTTTAACCTGAATATTCATCTCAGCAACTATGTGCAGATACACTGACAGAAGTGTTCAGTTTTTTTATGGCTACACACAGCACTCTTGTGGACCAAGTATCTTACTAATGGCATAGCTTTGCAGTTTCTATGCTTCTAGGGAGATAATTATCCTCAAGCTTTTTTCTATTAAGAACAACAAACAACCAACCATCTGCTCAAGGGTATGAAATGAACCTCTAGGTGTTTTCATTAGCACATGAAAGTAGGCTGGGCACTGGGGTCCTTTTTACACACACACACACACACACACACACACACACACACACACACACACACACACACACACACACACACACACACACACACACACACACACACACACACACTTACAAAACAGTTTAGCAGAAAAAGTCAAATATATGCACATACAAAGACAAATGGTCTTAGAAAAACAGTACAACTCTAGTTCCTACCACATTTTTCATGAGTTTTAAATGAAGTTACACAAAAAAAAACATGAAATGAGAACATGCAGACTGATCAATATGCAACAAAAGTGCATACCTACATTAGAAGATGTTACTAATGGGAAGTACACAGGAAGCATCTGCATTTATGCACAAAACAATTAAATAGAGACTACTACTATGTCACAAATGCATTCTGATAATCAAAATATACAAATCTTTCAGGCATGAACAATAATGCCCTTCTAGCCTGATAATATTACCAAAACGTACAACCGTCCAAGTTATTTAAAAAAAAATCCAGACTGGTGCTTAGAGAACCAATTAGTACATCTCTCATGCCTATATAATCTCCTACACAGGTTGTCCAATGCTTCCCTACTACTCTTTGATAAACACAAGCACTCCAACAGGCAGTTATCCCTAAAAGCCCTATATACATGAATAACTTCTCTTAAATAGCTGTATGAGGCACTGTGCAAGTTCATTTATTTCAATATTTCATAATAATTTAAAACATTCACATCCACAGATGTTCTTGGTTTATTTCTGCTGTACTCTTTCATGTTTAATCATGCTAGCTTTCTTATAAGGTTTCTACTAATCCATATTCTAGTTCAAGTCTAATGCAATTGACAATGATTTCATCACTTCTGATCTTCCTGACTTTAGAGATTTTTTATACAGTATACAGTTTTGTAACTATGATTAACTAATTGGTCAATACTTATGTATTTACATTTGATAACCAAGTAAATGAACTGGTCCATTAACCCTTTTCAGGCACACCTCATGGCAGCAGAAGTGGTAAAAAACATATCAAATGATACAATTCAAGAAGTCAGAGTACACGGGCACATAAGAACAAACAGTTAAACACATGCAGTACAACAGCGTACATTTAGTTATTTCAATAAGACATCTGTAAATTTATTTAAATATGTACAATTACATACCATGGTTACAGTAAAACATACAACAGTAATGTAAACGTAAATGCAATTAAACTAATTCAGAATATTATCCATTGCCTTGAAAGCATTTATAAGTGTATTCACAGTAAACATGTTCTTTAAGGGCCTTTTAAATGTTTCAACAGAATCTTGATTTTTTTTTTAAGTGGTTCCTGGTTGCAGGTTCTAATCTTAAAAATTCCCTTTTGCCAACTGTGGTTTTAAAGGGTAGGCACAAAAATTGATAAGCAGTTATCCTGTGAAATTCTCAGTTCATATACAATCCCATGAATTGAACCTTTCCTCTTTAATGGGGGTGGGCAATATGCTTGTCGTAGCACTCTGAATATCAATGAACAAAGAATATGATCAGAAAAACTTAAAAGCTGGATTTTTCGATATATCCAGGCCCTTAAATGAAACCACAGTTTCAATTACTCTGTGTTGCATTAAATGTTCACCCTTCATCTATGTCTCCAAATTTCAGATGCTTAGTTTTTGATGTATTTATCAGTATTGTTTATCTTGTGTCAAACTGGTCAAGTTCTTCTGCAGATGTAATCAGTTTTCACATTTTCAAGTCATCTGCATACAGAGTAATGAACACCTCAGAAGAAAAAGATAAATCAGGAAAATATAATCTAAAGTATGGAATGGGCCCAGGACAAACCCCCTACAGGACACCCTGACTGCAACACTGAACTTCACCTGTCTGATTATTTGACATTGTTTTATCACCTATCTGTAAGCCATGCAGCTATCCATCCTATCAAGATTACATTAATATCTAGATGTTATAATTTACCAATCAACGCTTTGTGAGCATGACCCCATAAAAGACTGAAGATAGCTCTACATAAATTGCTTCACAACACATTTTCACTTCTACCTGTTATTATTTTATAGGAAGCACAGTTATATACGCAAATTTACCATAACAGTAGATGGTGGAATGATCATTGCTGCAGTAGCCTTAACTATACAGGCTATATCATGCAAAGAATATAACAGCCGGCCAGCTTCCAAAGCTTCAGGCATCTTCCATGCACCCAAACCATCAGTCAGCTGCAGCTGAGCTGACTAAAAAAAGACAGGATTAGGTGCCAAGCCCTTCAGAGCTTTCGTGTGAAAGAAAGGAGGGTGAGCCCTGAAAAGAGAATGCTGAGAACAACAAAAAATAAATATTCACAGAATGGTATAAACACACCAAATAACCAGTGATGGGAGTAACACATTACTGTAACATATTACATTTTTCACTAACTACTAATATTCAGCGTTACTTTTCAATATAGTAATGCAGTAATAGTAGTTAGTTACCTTTTTAGTAACTAGTATTGCAAATGTGCTTTACTTTTTGCGTTACTTTTCCGTTCACATCACGTCAAAGCAGGCCCCTTGTCACACAGACTGTTGACGTCCTCCCATTTAGCTAATGTCAAACCGTTACTTTGCCCACGCGTGCCAGGAGCCAAGTTAATTGATTGCATGTGTTATTTTAAATATCGCTCCATCCTAGCTCCAGAGGGATCATAGCATAAACCATGTACATAAAAGTAAAGTGACTGTTTAGACTGTAATGCATTGTGAGAAAGTCTAGCTTTGGACCCATTATAAAAGCCTCCTTATTTTAAATAAAAAAAGAGCAGTTGTATTACACAGAAGCTGGTGAACAACAAGACTCTACATCCTTGAATTACTCTGAAGGATAAAAATAAGAAACAGCTTTCAGTTGTTTAAAAATATGCCCCTCCAGCCAGCACTCTATGGACAGGACAGCTCTAGGTGAAATTCGTCACCCATCCGATTAATTATGCACGAAGCACACCCTTCAACCCCTTTGAGGGCAGCCTAAACCGTTCTGCTCCATACAAAAACTGGAGACACAGCCTGATTAATTATACATGATCCACGCCCCTCTTACCAACTGGGTAAGTGCGCAAACTCCTCCCTCGTGCTTCGCGAGTTTGTGGCATTTTTCATCAGCTAGCAGTTTACATTATGTGGCTGGCTAGAAGAACGGAATGAAAAAGTAATCTCTTTTGAAGAAATTTGTGGTACGTGCCTGTTAGTTTTGGGGTTTTTTTCTAAATATTTTATTGCAAATTATTGAATATGGAAGTCTGGGTCCCTGAGTAAAAACACAGATGCTTTGTTTCATGTCTTTCAAAAAAATGCACTCTAACACAACACATTTTATTTTGGTAGCTTACTAAGTTTAAAAGAGGGATATTTAAAAATCATCCCTAGTTTTGGCCTTTGCCCCACCATTATTTAATTTTGGCGTAGTCCGGATTTGTTGTGTGCAGAGGTTGAAAGGTATGGGTGTATAAAAAAGTACAGTTGTGTACCTACCATAAATGTAGATGTTCGAGTGTATTCACTGTTGCAGTCATTACTCTTGGGTTATCCTGCTGGCAGGCTACCCTCAGTCGGTCAAAATTCCAAAGTCTAGGTCTGGCGTCGGTTGCTGTCGCCTCTTCCCTGACGTCAGTGCGCCAGGGGTATAAAAGATGCAGCCAACGCCATTTTCTTCAGTTTTTCTTGCCCAAGATGTCAGGTGCCCCCAAACTGGTAGGCTGAAAAATATGCCAATAAAAAAGCATGCACAAAAATAACATTTCCTTCATTTACAAGCAAATACACCAAATAGGTTGTATAGGATAGAGAAGTGCAGATAAGTCCCAGCAAAGAAAAAGGGGGATGGTGGGTGGGTAACCTGGACTGCAACAGTGAATACACTCGAACATTTACATTTATGGTAGGTACACAACTGTACTATGTTCATCGTGTTTCACTGTTGCAGTCATTACTCTTGGGTTGAATCCCAAAGTTGAGGAAGGGCGGCTGGGCTAAACAGGGTTAGGAGAGGCTATGAGGCCCTGCAGAACTGCAGTGGCAAAGCCTGCTCTGGACAGAGTAAAAGGTGTGCACTGAACTCCAAGTTGCAGCCTCTAAGATATCTTTGGTTGGTATTCCTCTGAGGAAGGCTGCTGAAGTGGCTGCTGCTCTGGTGGAATGAGGATTAATGCCCTTAGGCACTGATTTGCCATGTTGAAAATAGCAGAAATGGATGCAATGGCCTATCCATTTAGAAATAGTCTGTTTTAGGATAGCCTTTCCTTGTGATCCTGTAGCATATGACACTAAAAGTTGCTCAGACTTTCTGAAAGCTTTGTTCTGTCCAAGTAGAAGCGTAACTGCCTGTGTATGCCCAAAGAATGCAGAATTTTCTCACCCTTGTTCTGTGGATTTGGATAAAAGGTAGGCAAGTGAATGGTTTGGTTAAGGGCCACACTGGACACCACCTTAGGCATGAATGTAGGGTTTGTCCTCAGAGAAACCCTGTCCGGATAAAAAATGATGAAAGGTTCCACAGCCATGAGTGCTTGTAACTCCGAGACTCACCTTGCAGAGGTTATTGCTAGGAGCAGAGCTGTTTTCCAGGATAAGAATTTTATATCCGATGTTGATGATGGCTCGAAAGGAGGCAGTGTGAGTTTTTCTAAAACATAATTGAGGTCCCAGGCCAGAATTGGTGCTCTCCTTGGAGGTCTAATGTTTTTGGCCCCTCTGAGGTACTGCCTTATTAAAGGATGAGAAAATATAGGTGGTTCCGTATTGTAATGGGCTGAAATGGCAGAGGCATGAATTTTAATTGATGAGAAAGAAAGGCCTTTGTTCAGCATCCCAGTTAGGTATTGTAAAATCTGAGAGATATTTGGTACACACGTGTCACTGCCTTGTTCCTGGTTCCAAGCACAGAATCTCTTCCATTTTTCTGCATAAGATTTTCTGGTATTGGGCCTCCTGGCCTCCAAGATAACATCCATAACAGCTTTTGAAAGAGGAGTGTTCTGAATGGCTACATTATCCGCCATGCTGTCAGATTTAAGGTCCTGAGTTGGCTGTGCAGGATCTGATTGTTTTGTTGGGTCAGTAAGTGAGATGTTTGAGGCAATATCCATGCTGGACCTTGAGACAAGCTCTTTAGGATTGGGTGCCAGTGCTGGCGTGGCCAGTCTGGTGCAATCAGTATAATTTCTGGCTTCCCTTGTCTCACCTTTAGGAGTACCCTGGGAAGGAGAGGCAGTGGGGGAAAAGCATATACCGTTAGATTTTTCCAGCTGGAGGATAGGGCGTCCACTTTCCATGCTTGCTTGTGATAAATCCTTGTGCAAAATCTCTGCAATTGGCAGTTGTGAGGGGAGGCAAATAGATCTATGTCTGGGCATCCCCATTTCCTTATTATCATGCTGAAGACTTGTGGATCCAGTTTCCAGTCGTGGGGATCCATGAGGTTTCTGCTTAGTTCGTCTGCCAGAGTATTTGTTTTTCCTGGCAGGAATTGTGCTTGCAGGTGAACTTGAAAAGCCAATGCTGTGTCCCATAAGGTCATTGCTTGTCTGCAGAGGGGGTAGGAATGTGTACCTCCCTGCTTGTTTATGTACCATATGACCGTAGTGTTGTCTGTCTTTATCAGTAACTGTCCTGGATGAAGCTGGTCCTTGAAAGCTGTCAGGGCATTTTGAACAGCTAGCATCTCTTTTTGATTGATGTGAAAATGCATCTGGTTTGCAGGCCATGTGCCCTGAATACATTTTCCTGCCATATGGGTCCCCCAGGCATGGTCTGATGCATCCATTGTCAGTGTCTGTCTGGCTGTGGGTAATCTAAATGGCAGACCCTTGTTGTGGTGACAGGCTTCTGTCCACCATCAAAACTCCTGTTGCAAGCAGGGAATGAGTGCAATTACTTTCTCCAGGCTGTGGCAATGCTGAGACCAAACACTTTTTAGATACCATTGTAGTTTCCTCATATGTAGTCTGGCATATGGAATTAGTAGAATGCAAGATGCCATGAAACCCAAGGCCTGCAGGATTTTCCTTGCAGACAAGTGGGTTTTTGTTGCCAATTTCTTGAAGTAAGTAGTCAGTTGCTTTTGTTTGTCTGGCGTGAGATAAGCCATCTGGGCAGTTGTGTTTAAGCTTGCACCCAGGAATATTATCTCTTGAGAGGGCACTAGTTTTGATTTATTTTCATTTACTGTGTACCCTAGGCCAATTAGTAATATTTTTACAAACGCCAGATGCTTCAGAAGAATGTCTTTGTTCTCTGCTTGAATTAGGCAGTTGTCCAAGTAGGGATATATTTGAATTCCTTTTTGTCTGCAAAATGCAATTACTGGTGCCAGGCATTTTGTGAAGACCCTGGGTGCAGTAGATAAGCCAAAAGGCAGTGCAGAGAATTGGTAATGCATTGAGCCAGCTATGAATCTGAGGTATCTTCTGCAAGATTGTCTGATTGGGACATGCAGGTATGCCTCTTTTAGGTCCAAGGTTACGAGCCAAGCCTTCTTGTCCAGCATGGGCAGCAGCTGCTGTAGAGTCAGCATCTTGAATTTTGGAACTTCCAGAAACGTATCTAGTATAGACAGGTCCAGTATTGGTCTCCAGGTTTTGTCCTTTCTGGGTACTAGAAAGAGTCTGGAGTAAAATCCTTGCCCCTGCTCTTGTTGTGGTACTTGCTGAATGGCCCTCATGTCCATGAGGGATATAATTTGTTTTTGTGCCTCTGCCCATTGATTGTGTGGTAGGTCTGGCATACCTTTTGACCTTGGTAGGGTGTGAAAAAGGAACCTGTAGCCTTGGGACACTATGCTCAGGACCCATTTGTCTTGGGTAACCTTTTGCCAATTTGATGAAAAAAGTGCTAGTTTTCCCCCTAAGGGGGCTGCCAAAAGAAAAGTGCTTGGATCTGGTAGAGGAAAGTCATTGGGACTGTTTCTTGTAAGGTTGTGATTTGTCTTCTCCGCTTTTGGAGGTAGGAGCACCCCATTGTTTAGGCCTGTATGAGCCTTGGGGCTGAGATCTGCCTCTGGGATGCCTGTATCTGCCTCTTTGTGGTCTGTCTGACCCTGGAAAGGACCAATTTTTAGAGGGCCAGTTCCTGCTAAACCTGGGTGGCTGTACCTGTAAGAAATCCTTGACTGTCTGCATGGATTTTGCTTTTTCCTCCATTTTTTTCAACACCTCTTCTGCTTTAGTACCAAACAAAGTATCATGCTGTAATGGTGCATCTAATAATTTTGCTTTAACATGATCAGGCAGATTCTCTTCCTTTAACCAAGCATGCCTTCTAATAACAGAACCTGTAACAGCGGCCCTGCAAGAGGCCTCCAGTGAATCATAACCACATTGCAAAGTATGCTTTCCCACTTGTTCAGCTGCATGCAATAAATCCTGCAATTCCTTGTTCTCTGAACATTCAGTATTTGTCAACATTTTCTATTTAAGAAGTGACATTAAATATTGCTGATATTTAAGCATATGAAACTGACAATTTAAAGCCCTTACAGCCAGGGTAGCAGAAGTGTAGACTTTTTTCCATCTGTCTAGAGCCCTAGAATCCCTATCAGAGGGGACAGGGTTTTTTGCTGTGGAAGCTTTAACCCCTTTGGGACCCTGAGATATAGTTTCTGGGTCGGCAGCGGGGTTTTTATACAGGAATTTATGAGAATCCGGGACCCTGTAGTATCTGTCTGGCTTAGCAGGTGCAGGGGGTAGAGAGTCAGGGGACAGGCCTGACTCTGAAAATACATCATCTACAATGTCCAGAACAGGTGGAACAGCAAGGGGTCTTGTGCTAAGGAAGTAGCAGAAAGTCTCTGAGCATTTTCTTAGATTCAGAATAATCTTGGCTCTCCTAGTGAAAATGCTCCCTCATGGTATGCAGGGTTTCCCCAAAAGAATAATCCTCAGGAGGACAGGCTGAAGGAATGGATTCTTCAGCATCAGAATCCTCATAGGGAAGCATGGAGTAATCCTGTTCAGAAGGGGAATCAGAGGAAATAGAAACCTGATCAGAAGAATAATACTCTGTCTCTTGTCTAGGCCTCTTATCAGGAGGGGGATGGGAGCCCCTGATCAAACTAATTAGGTCTTCGGCTATTATGAGCATCTGTTTTTTAGGCTTGGAAGTCTGAGAAGGAGAATGCTGTACTTGTTTCTTGTTTCTTTGTCCTTAGAGCTGCTTTAGACTTTGTCTTTGAAGCTGAAGATGGCTTAATATATAGTTGTGTAGGTCTGAAGACACCCTCATAAGCCGATGCCTGCTCAGTGGCTCTGGACCCATCTGAGGGAATGATTTCCAAGTGTCCAATACTTTGAGTTTCCAGAGGCCCACGTGGGAGTCGGAAGCGGCCTGTGGCTCTGAGGTAGCGGGCGCCAGGGGCTGCGAAAGCGCCTCACTGAGAACCAGCGAACCGGTGACTGGCCTAGCAGAGGCTACGATGTCGGTTTTGGACCTCGGATGCCTATCCTTTTCCTTGTCCTTGCGTTTTTTGTAAA
This sequence comes from Protopterus annectens, assembly GCF_019279795.1. Lineage (NCBI taxonomy): Eukaryota > Metazoa > Chordata > Ceratodontiformes > Protopteridae > Protopterus > Protopterus annectens. The sequence goes on along the minus strand of NC_056733.1, from coordinate 1,886,628,827 downwards.
CTCCGGTTGTCGGCTGGTCCAACGGCATTATATAATTAAATCTTTGGCCAAAGTAATGAAATGCAAAATCGAATCGACGCTTGATAGTGCGTTGGTTAAATCTAGCACAAAATCGACAGCTAGCAATGTTGTGATCAGGGCCTAGGCAAGGAATGCATTAAGAGTGAAAATCCTTATGAGGTATTTGCTTCCCACAAGAAATACAATTGTTAACTTTTTCTGACATCGGTCTGGAGCAAGAAAAAAGTTTCCCCAACAGGGTACTTAACTTTAATGAAGACTTTGGTTCTGAAAGTCGGATTTGAAAATCTCAGGAGTTGGCCAACCGGCACTTGCGAACTGCTTTTGCTTTGGTCACTGCGCAGCAAGAAAGACTGGAGAAAATGGCGTCGGCTGCATCTTTTATACCCCTGGCGCACTGACGTCAGGGAAGAGGCGACAGCAACCGACGCCGGACCTAGACTTTGGAATTCTGGCCGACTGAGGGTAGCCTGCCAGCAGGATAACCCAAGAGTAATGACTGCAACAGTGAAACACGATGAACATCTGCACTGGTTAGCTGCTTGGACATAGTACGGAAGGGTAATTCTGTAATTGCAGGAGTTTTAAGTGTATTGTTTGAGGAAACATTTAAGAAAAACATCAGTGCAGTTGTCTATTACGAATTTGTGGAAAGTTTTATATGTAATAGGAGTACTTTGGATTAGTGTAGACATTTTCTATTTTTGTAAAGAAATGCTGCAGATCATCTTTGAACTGTTTGACTGAAGAAGCTGTACATACTGGTGTTGAATCATTTGTACACTGGAGTATATTTGCTGGGAAAGAAGCTGTACACATTTTATTAATAAATATGTTAAAGAATAATGGTCCTAATATTAAACCTTGTGGTACATCTAATGGCTTTTCCTAAGAAGATGACAGCTCATCTGCCAAGGATAAACACAGTGTTCCAAGGATAAGGAAACTTTTAAACCAATTGACTGTACTGTTTATGAGGCCTGGTTCCTTGATCCTAGATAATAATATGTGTATCAAATTCTTTACATAGGTCAAGAAATAGGGATGCAACCATTCGACCTTGATTTCTTTTTTCAAGAACATAGTATGGCAATATTAGTAATGCTGTTTCTCTGCTGGTAAAACTTTGGTGTGTTGAGAAAAACAATTTGTTCTCTGCTAGGTAGTTGATCAACGGTGGTGAACACATTTTTCAAGTATTTTAGATAGAGAGGTTATAGAGTTATAGTTTCCCAGCTCAAGAGAATTGCCATATTTACGTGTAGAAATAACATCTGTTTCCAGACTTTTGGGACTGCAGCTTCTTGGAGTGAGCAACATATTAGTATAGGTACAGGACATGCAGTGGGATCTGCTGCTTTGAGGTATTCTACAGGAATGCTGTCTGCTGCATATTTTGTCTTGTGGTAAGGAAATGTAACAGGCTGGAGAAGCTCGAAATCCTAGACAATGAAGACTCCCATATACTGCAAACTTTTTATTGCAACAACCAAAAGAATAAGCGCTTTCAGAGAGCTTAACTGGCCTTCATCAGATTCATCTGAGATAACTGTCAACTATACGCATATATATATGATACAGCCACAGGAAATGAGTTTAATTGATCAATTAGAACAATTGAATACAATTAAGACAATTAAAAACTGTTTTCCAACCACACTTTTTGCTTTGCCATACTTGAAAAAGTACACTTTAATCCTAGGGGTGGTGATGAAAAACTTATATTGGAAGAAAAGGAAGTTATATGGCAAATCAAATTAAATGCATCCAACCCCCCTGGAATAAATGACGATATATCATTGAAACCTATTTTAAAAGCAAGAATATGAATTATTTTATGGGTTTGTAGTGTATTTTATGTATATTTTATTTATTTAATTTATTCAACTGAGTATTATTGAATTGTATTAAAAGTGAATTGATTGTATGGTGTATTTGAAAATTTTTGCGTTGACTATATACATGAACGTATATACACATACGTTTTATACACCTTTTTAGAATACACAAAGGTTACAAACATCATTTTTTAATATTTTTTTAGTATTTTAACATTTAAACACGTTTAAAACAGTTTTTGTCTTAATTGTAGCAATTTAACTCATTTCCTGTGGCTGTATCATATATATATATATATATATATATATATATATATATACACACACACACACACACACACACACACACACACATACACGTATAGCTGACAGTGATCTCAGATGAATCCGATGAAGGCCAGTTAAGCTGGCTGAAAGCGCTTATTCTTTTGGTTGTTGCAATAAAAAGTGTGCAATATACGGCAGTCTTCATTGTCTAGGACTTCGAGCTTCTCCAGAATGTTATATTTATACTTGGTTGCTAGTTTTATTGTATTTTTTATTTGTCGCCTTTCTATTGGGGCTTTTGAAGCATGTGTTCCCTAGAGGAGATCCCAGCATTTTTTTTCGCCTGTACAGAGGAATGAATTCAACAGTCTGCATTCCGAATTGCAGATCATAAAAGGTGAACTGACCAGATTGATTGACTTGATGAGCCAGCCACGGGACACAATCTAGCTAACCCCCTTGGAGATGATGTCACCAGCAAAGGGAGAGAGTGAAGCACCAACCCGTGAAGCTAACATTAAACATTTTAGCGTGCAAAACGCTAATGGAGGTACTTTAGGTGTCAGTAACAGTTCTGATTCCCAGAAAGTTTGCAGTTGTGTGATAATTACGTACGGTGTGGAGCTAAACCCAAACGCTTGTATCCTCAACGTACCTACACTTCAGTTGTCAACAATTCCGCTAATGCTCAGGCAGCGTCAGGTACGAATACAACTGTTTTTGGTAATAGAAACAAAAGTACTGTTGAATTTTCCGCCATTGATGCGGTTATACGACTAGAAGACGTTTTGAAGTCAGAATATGTTTTTGGGGATAACACGGAGCCGTATAGACAATTCTAATACTAATGACATTTGTGGAGACATGTACAGGTCTCTGAAAGACAAACTTTTGTTTATGGAAAGGAAAATGAATATCATAAAACGTTTACAAATTGATAATGCATACTTTGAAAAATGTATTAATTTAAAAATAGTACCTCAGGGGCTCAGAATTTTCAAGGAGCCGATGGGGGTTGATATTTGTGATGAAGTGATGAATGATTTTAATCTTTTGTTTGATGAATTTGGTTTTAACTTTATGCGCTTGCTGATCAAGCACAATTAGTAGATTCATGGCTGATGTTGAGAAATTAAATCTTGAGATTACTGAAGACTTGGTCTTTGACAAATGGAAAAGTTTTTATGATAAACAATTTGCTATTGTTAAGAAAAATGCTTCAGTCATTTTTAAGAGAAAGGAAAGGAAGATAAAGAGAGATATAAAACAATATAATGAGCACAATGTTTATATATGGAATACATCTAAACTGATAGAGAATTCTAGTACCAAAAGGTTTGGTACTTATGAATTTAATGAAAGAAAAAATAACAACGGGAGGGGCTTCCAGAGAAATGAACAATATAAAAACACTGAAAATAATTTTTTTTGGAAGGGCCAAAAAAATAACAATAGGAAAAAAATGGGACTCAGGGCAGAGGGGGTTGAAGGGTTGGAACAAACCCAACAGTTACAAGCTACCCCAAGCCAACTACCAGAAAAAATAGTAAAGATAAATGACTACACATCTGAATATAATAATTTAAAATGTTTTAACTATACTGATAGACCAATGACCCCCGAGTATTTTTTTCTTGTTTTTAAAAGGAATGAAATTTGTGCCTACCTTCCATATGGACCTTACCGATGTTATATTAGAATTCAAATTGTTCATTAGGAAGCTCAATTTAGCCATGTTTTTTAAGGACAAGAACCAAGACTATGAGTATAGTAAATTAAAAAGAAAGAGCACTTTCAACCCCCCTTTACTACCCATTCTTGCAAATTTTGAAAGGGTAACTATTGAAGACATCTATGGGACGTATGTATACACACCCAGAATGAAAGTGAAGGAATATAACCTTAGCAAAGCAGAATGGGAATTGTTTCACAAACTTTGTCAAGACAACATTATTCGAGTTATGAAACCGGACAAAGGAGGGGGTGTTGTGCTTTTTGATCAATGCAGGTACATTAAAAAGATGTATGACATTTTGAATAACCCTGATGTCTATGAGACTAAATATTAATGAAATTAATATAGCTCATAGACGAATAGATTCTTAGTTAGAAGAGTTTTTACTGGAAGGAAGAATTACTAGAGAGATTTATGAATTCATTAAAGTTGATACTCCTTTTATTAGCAACTATGTTCGGAGTACCCAAAGTACACAAAGATTATATTAATCCCCCCTACGACCAATAGTCTCAGGATGTAAGTCTAAAACTTACCAGGTTGAAGTTTCAATTGACAACTGGTTAAAAAGTACAGTTTTGTACCTACCATAAATGTAGATGTCCGAACAGGATAGCATCTGCAGTCATAACAAATGGGTTGTCCTGTCGTCAGGCAGCCCTTCGGTCGGCCATATTCCAAAGTCTGGGTCCGGCTTCGGCTGATGTCGCACTTCACCCGACGTCATCTCTGCTGGTCTTCGGGTATAAAGGCATCAGCCGACGCCATTTTCCTCAGTGTTTCTTGCCCCAGATGCCAATTGCCCTCTTGGAAAGCTAAATTTTGGATAAATGCCAATGTTTCCAAAATAGTAGAAGGCAAACAAAAAATAAGCATGTATGTACATATATACAAACAAATACACCATAAGAGACTCGCCCCAGCTAGCTATTAGGAGGGTAAATACCCTAGGAGTACGACAGAGGGCAAGGAGCGTGGGTAATCCTCACTGCGGATGCTATCCTGTTCGACATCTACATTTATGGTAGGTACAAAACTGTACTATGTCCTTCAAGGATGCATCTGCAGTCATAACAAATGGGTAGAATACCATAGCCAAACTAGGGGAGGAGGAGGAAGAATTATGGTGTAGTTAGGATCCCTTGCAGTACAGCAGTGGCAAACCCTGCTCGGGATCTAGAGTATAGAGGTAAATTGTAATGCTTGGCAAATGTATGCACGGAGGTCCAAGTAGCCGCCTCAATAATGTCCTTGGTTGCCACTCCTCGTAAGAAAGCTGTGGTAGTGGCTGTAGCCCTTGTAGAATGAGGTCTTATGTTCTGTGGAATTGGTTTTCCATGGTAAGAGTAACAGAATCTTATGCAATTTCCTATCCATTTGGAGATTGTCTGTTTGGAAATTGCTTTTCCTTCCCTTCCTGTTGCATAGGCTACTAAAAGCTGGTCAGTTTTTCTATTACCTTTGGTTCTGTCCAGGTAGTAGCGTAACTGTCTATGTACATCCAAGGTATGCAGCAGTCTTTCCCCCCGTTCTGTGGATTGGGAAAGAAGGTAGGTAGGTGGATTGCCTGGTTTAAGGACACTCTGGATACCACCTTAGGCATAAATGTAGGATTAGTTCTCATGGACACCCTATCTTGATGGAAGATTAGGAAGGGTTGTACTGCCATTAAGGCCTGTAGTTTCGAAACCCTCCTTGCTGAAGTAATTGCCAGTAGGAAAGCAGTTTTCCATGATAGATGTTGAAGATCTGCTGTTGCTGCTGGTTCAAATGGAGGGAGTGTCAATTTTTCTAGCACAAAGTTCAAGTCCCATGCTGGTAATGGTGGTTTCCTAGGAGGTTTTACATTCTTGATCCCTCTGAGGAACTGCCTGAGTAGAGGATGCGAAAAGACAGGTGGATCGAAGCTGTATTCTGCTGAAATAGCTGATGCATGTATCTTGATGGAGGAATAGGACAGGCCTGTATGTAGAAGCTCTGCCAAGTACTCCAGGATGTTAGCAATGTCTATGTTCGACACATCTTTTCCTCTTTCAGTGCTCCAAATGACAAACCTTTTCCATTTTCCTGCATAGTTCCTTCTTGTTGAAGGTCTGCGGGCTTCAAGGATAATGTCTTTAACCCTTTGGGATAGGTCTGGGTTAGTTGCTGCTATGTGATGTTCCAGGCAGTCAGTTGCAAGGTTTTTAGGTTTGGGTGCATGATGTTGTAGTTGTTCTGAGTTAACATCAAAGGCATCAGGGGTATTGACCACATTCTCCCCTGAGACATGCTCCTCAGCAATGGATACCAGTGTTGTCTTGGCCAATTCGGAGCTATCAGGATTATCCTTGGACGTTCCTCTTTGATTTTCAGTAGTACCTTGTGCATCAAAGGAAGAGGTGGAAATGCATATGCTGTCAGGCCTTTCCAACTGAGGGAAAGAGAGTCCACCTTCCATGCAAGTGGGTGGTATGTCCTTGTGCAGAATTTTTTGAGCTGGTGATTGAGTGGGGATGCGAATAGGTCTATTTGTGGCATTCCCCATTTCTTTGTGATGGCCTTGAAGATGTCCGGATGTAGCATCCATTCGTGAGCATCCGAGGTGGTTCTGCTTAACATGTCTGCTAGGATGTTTTCTTTTCCCGGCACAAATATTGCCTGTAACTGGATGTTGTAGCTCAGAGCCATATTCCAAAGGTCCAGAATCATTCTGCATAGGGGGTATGAATGAGTGCCTCCCTGTTTGTTGATGTACCACATGACTGTGGTGTTGTCTGTCCTTATCATTAAATGGCCTTCTTTGAGGAATGGTCTGAATTTCTGGATTGCTAGTTTTACTGCCAGCATTTCTTTTTGGTTTATGTGCAGGTGCAGCTGGTCTGGAGTCCACAAACCTTGTATGCATTTGTCCAACATGTGCTCCCCCCAGCCTAGGTCTGAGGCGTCCGTTGTGATGGTTTGGCTTGCTTGAAAGTTGTGGAAGGGTAAGCCTGGGTTTGACTGGCATGCTTGAGCCCACCATAGGAACTCCTGTTTCAGGCATGGGATTAGTGGGATTTCGGTTTCTAAGCTGTGCCTGTGTTGAGACCATAAATTCTTTAGGTACCACTGTAGTTTTCTCATATGCAGTCTGGCATGTGGGACCAGGATTATGCATGTTGCCATGAAGCCCAAGGCCTGCAGTACTTTTCTTGCTGTTAGTTTGTTCTGTTTCGTTAATGCCAAGAAGTAAAGAGGGAGTTGTTCTTGTTTTTCTGCAGTTAGGAATGCCATTTGTTTTACTGTGTCCAATTCCGCACCCAAGAATGTTCTTGTTTGGGATGGTATCAGTCTTGACTTTCTTAAATTGACTGTGTATCCCAGGGCTTGTAGTAAGCAAATGACTCTTTGTAAATCTGTTGTCAGCTTGCTTTTGTTGTCCGCTTGTAACAGGCAGTCGTCCAGGTATGGATAAATTTGGATTCCCTGTAGCCTGCAGTGAGCGATTACTGATGCCAGGCATTTTGTGAATACTCTGGGCGCAGTAGATAAGCCAAAGGGCAATGCTGAGAATTGATAATGCTCTGATCCTGCAAGAAATCTGAGGTATCTTCTGCAATTTGGTCGTATGGGGACGTGCAGGTATGCCTCCTTGAGATCTAGAGTTACCAGCCAACACTCCTTGCCCAGCATGGGAAGAAGTTGCTGTAGGGTTAGCATTTTGAATTTTGGGACAATGATGTATGTGTTTAAGACGGACAGGTCGAGAATAGGTCTCCAACTTTTCTCTTTTCTTGGTACTAGGAAGAGTCTGGAGTAGAATCCTTTGCCCTGTTCTGTTATTGGTACTCTTTCCACAGCTCTCATCTTTGTTAATTGAGCTATCTGCTTTAGAGCTTCTGTTTTTTGATTTGGAGGTAGGTTTGGCATTCCTCTTTTTACTGGTAAGGTGTGGAAGTGGAACCTGTAGCCTTGGTCTATGGTTTGCAAAATCCACTTGTCTTTTGTGATATAGTGCCAATTTTTCGAAAATAAGGCTAACTTTCCGCCTAAAGGTGCTGCTATTTGCTCCCTGGTAGGCGGTGTCAGAGCCAAGTCACTGTGTTTGTCCTGTTGCAGTGGCAGTGGTTGTGTCTGTGCCTCGGTTATTGCCTTGCCACTGTCGTCCTCTGTAGGCACCTCCTCTGGATTGATTTCTGCCTCTAGAGCGTCTATTCCTGCCTCTTTGAGATTTTGAGGAGTCTGGAAAGGACCAATTTTGGCAGGCCAGTTCCTGCTAAACCTTGGGGCTGAACCTGTAAGAAATCCTTAACTGTTTGTACAGATTTTGCCTTCTCTTCCATTTTCTTCATTACTTGCTGAGCAGGTGTACCAAATAAACTGGCCTTATCCATAGGAGCATCTAACAGCTTTGCTTTAACATGATCCGCAAGACCTGTTCTTTCAACCATGCATGCCTTCTTATCACTGTGCCAGTCATGGCTGATCTAAATGAAGCCTCCAGTGCATCATAGCCACATTTTAAAGAATGGCTACTAACCTGCTGAATGTTATTCACCATTTCTAAAACATATTTCTTATCTAAGGAGTCATCAGAGGACAGCTTCTTAGTTAACTGATCAAGCATAAACTCTTGGTATTGGATCATATGAAACTGACAGTTTAGAGCTCTAGCTGAGAGAGTAGCAGAGGTGTAAACTTTTTTCCCCCATCTCTCTAAGGACCTGGATTCCCTTTCAGAAGGAATAGGGTTTTTTGCTGAAGTCGAGGCCACTGCCTTAGGCCCCTGGGATATAGTCTCAGGATCTGCAAGTGGGGCCTTGTATAGGTGGTGATGAGTGTCTGGCACCCTGTAAAATCTATCTGGTTTGGCAGGGGCTGGAGGTAAAGTATCAGGAGCAGTGCAAACATCATTAAATGCATCAACCACAACAGGCAGTACTGGAGGTATAGCTAAGGGCCTATGCTTAAGTGCAGAAAAGTCCTAAGCCTTTTTCTTGAATCTGAGAAATCTTGTCCCTGCCATTGGAATTGTTCTCTCATGGCATGTAAGGTTTCTCCAAAGGAAAATTCCTCTGGTGGGGAGGCAGATGGAATGGATTCTTCAGCATCGGAATCTTCATAAGTAGAAAAAGGAGCCTCTGGCTGATCTGTAATGTCTGAGTCATCCGAAGAATCATCAGAGGACACTGGCTCGGGGGGCTCTGCTCTAGGTCTCTTTTCTGGGGAATTAGAGGCCCTGTCTGGGTGAGATTGGGATCCTCTAATTAAGGATATTAAATCCTCTGCCAGAGTAAGCATTTGTGAACTAGAAGAGGGCCTGTGTGAGGGGGCTTAACAGGCACTGATTTAACAGTTTTGGCTGCTTTAGCCCTGGCAAAGGCCTTAATAGACATGGCTGCAGGAGGCCTAGCAGCACCATGTGCTGGGGTAGAGACATCCAAAGGGATGGTGTCTGATAAATCACTAGGAACCACAGTAGTAGGCAAAACTTCAGAGGCCGATTCAACTAAGGTAGCAGGAGCCTCAGTAGTAGTCATGGATTCGCTGAAGGTTGACCGGTTTTCGGTTTCGGCGAAACAGAGACACTTGGCGCTTGCTTAACCGTGGTTTCGCCGAAACCGCGGACCGCGAGTGTCGGTCTTTTTCTTTGCGTTTTTAACAATTTGGGTAGTCGGAGGATCCGGCGGCATAATGTACGCAAAATCTGAGCCAAAAACTGTTCAGCAAACTCCGACCGACGCCTAAGCGTTCGTCGGTTGAAGGAAGCACAGGCTGAACAGGCTGCTACGTCGTGGTCTGGGCCTAAGCAAGGCAGGCAGTAAGAGTGGAAATCTTTATGAGGTATTTGTTTCCCACAAGTTAAACAGTTATTGACTTTTTCTGACATCGGCTGAGGCAAGAAAGAGTCCCCAACGGGGTACTTAGCTTTTTAGAAGTCTTTGAAGTAGTATTCGGTAGTAGTAATCTCTGGATCTGACCGACCGGCACTTGCGAACAGCTTCTGCTTCGGGCGCCACGCGGCAAGAAAGACTGAGGAAAATGGCGTCGGCTGATGCCTTTATACCCGAAGACCAGCAGAGATGACGTCGGGTGAAGTGCGACATCAGCCGAAGCCGGACCCAGACTTTGGAATCCGGCCGACCGAAGGGCTGCCTGACGACAGGACAACCCATTTGTTATGACTGCAGATGCATCCTTGAAGGACATCCTGTTTATGACAACATCCCACATTTACTTGTTGATTCGTGGGACTTCCTGAGTCGGTTGAAACAAGAACTTTGGGATAGGATCTTGATTTTTGTGAGCATAGATGTGGTGGATTTATTCAATTCTATACCCAAAGATGAAGGTTTAGAATTTTTTCACACTTCCATGACCCAATATTCAAATTTAAATAATGACAAAATTCTTTTATTATTGGAATTGATGAGTATTGTCTTGGAAAACAATGTCATATATTTTGAAGGTGAATATTACAGGCAGTTAAAGGGAGTAGCTATGGGGGCGTCTTGTGCCCCCATATTTGCCAACCTTGTGCTCACAGAATGGGAGAACAGATATGTTTTCAATAGTGAATTCAGACAATATTTTACTCTCTATGCACTTTTTTTGGACAATGTATTTATTTTATGGAATGGGGAAAAGGATGTTATTCATAATTTTGTTGGATATTTAAATAGTATCTGTTCTTATTTTAAATTTACACATTCATTCAGTGAAATTGGGTTGCCATATTTGGACACTTACATTTCTCACACACCATCAAGATTCAAATCAAACATATACTGCAAGCCCACTTTTAGCAATTCCTACTTAGAGTATCAAAGCTGCCACCCTTTTTCACAGAAAAAAAGTATTTTAAAAGGGCAATGCATTAGGGCAGCTAGGATGACTTCCAACCAACAAGATGCTGTACAAGAACTTAATTTTATTGGTAGAATGTTCTTAGAAAGAGGTTACCGTGTTAAACTAGTAGAAGACACTATTGAATATGTCTTATTGCACTGGGGAACACTATATAAAAGTATAGTTGTTTACACGTACCATAAATGTAGATGTTCGAGTGTATTCATTGTTGCAGTCATTACATTTGGGTAATCCTGCTGGCAGGTTGCCTTCAGCCAGCCTGAATTCCAAAGTCCTGGGTCCTGCGTCAGCAGCTGTCACCCCTTCCCTGACGTCAGGTCATCAGGGGTATAAAAGATGTGGCTGACGCCATTTTCTTTACTTTTTCTTGCCCCAGATGTCAGGTGCCCCCTAAAAGGGTAGCCAACATTTATATACATATAAATACATGCACCAATATAAACTTTACCTTCATCTACAAGCAAATACATCACATACATTGTATAAAACAGAGAAGGAAAGATAGGTTCCATCAGAAGAAAAAGTGGGGATGGCGGGTGGGTAAACTGGACTGCAACAGTGAATACAATTGAACATCTACATTTATGGCAAGTGTACACAACTGTACTATGTTCTTCATGTTTCACTGTTGCAGTCATTACATTTGGGTAGAGTCCCAAAGCTATGGATGGGAGGCTGGAGTTAAACAGCACTAGGAGCGGCTATGAGGCCATGCAGAACTGCAGTGGCAAAGCCTGCCCTGGATTTAGAGTACAGTGGCAAATGATAGTGCTTGGTAAAGGTGTGCACTGAACTCCAAGTAGCAGCCCCTAAAATGTCCTTGGTTGGTACTCCCCTAAGAAAGGCTGCTGAAGTGGCTGCAGCTCTGGTTGAATGTGGCCTAATGCCCTTAGGCACTGGCTTGTCATAGTGTAAGTAGCAGAAACGAATGCAATAGTCTGCTTTGAGATAGCCTTTCCGTATGATCCTGCAGCATATGCCACTAGTAATTGTTCTGTCTTTCGGAAAACTTTGGTTCTGTCCAAGTAGAATCTAAGCTGTCTGTGTACATCTAAAGAATGCAGAATTCTCTCCCCCTTGTTCTGTGGATTTGGATAAAAGATGAATAGTTTGGTTATGAGCAACACTGGACACCACCTTAGGCATAAATGGTGGGTTTGTCCTCAGAGAGACCCTGTCTGGATAAAAAATGATGAAAGGTTCCACAGCCATGAGTGCCTGAAGCTCTGAAACTTGTCTTGCAGAAGTTATTGCTAGGAGCAGAGTTGTTTTCCAAGATAAAAACTTTATATCAGCCATTGCTGCTGGCTCAAAAGGTGGCAGAGTGAGTTTTTCCAGGACATAGTTGAGGTCCCATGCAGGCACTGGTGATCTCCTTGGAGGCCTTACATTTTTGGCTCCTCTGAGGTACTGTTTTAGTAAGGGGTGTGAAAAAATTGGTGGCTCTGTATTGTAATGAACTGAAATGGCAGAGGCATGAATTTTAATTGATGAAAAGGATAGGCCTTTGTCCAGCATCTCAGTTAAGTATTGCAAAATCTGAGGAATATTTGGTACAGTTGTATCAGTTCCTTGTGCCTGGTTCCAAGCACAGAATCTCTTCCATTTTCCAGCATAAGACTTTCTTGTACTAGGCCTTCTGGCTTCCAGAATGACATCCATCACTGCTTTGCTGAGAGGTGTTTTTTGTAAGACTCCATTATCCGCCATGCTGCCAGGTTTAATGTCCTGAGTTGGCTGTGCAGGATCTGATTGTTTTGCTGGGACAGTAGACAAGGTAAGTGAGGTAAGGTCCAAGCTGGGTAACAAGACAAGTTCCTTAGGATTGGATACCAGTACTGGCGGGGCCAGTCTGGGACAATCAGTATCATCTTTGGTTTCTCCTGTCTGACCTTTAGGAGTACCTTGGGGAGGAGAGGCATTGGAGGGAAGGCATATACTGACAGGCTTTTCCAGCTGAAAGATAGGGCGTCCACTTTCCATGCTTGTCTGTGATAAGTCCTTTTTAGTTGGTAGTAGTGAGGGGAGGCAAATAGATCTATGTCCGGGCATCCCCATTTCCTTGTTATCATGCTGAAGACTTGTGGATCCAGTTGCCATTCGTGGGGATCCATGAGGTTTCTGCTTAGTTAGTCTGCCAGACTATTTTCCTTTCCTGGCAGGAATTGTGCCTGCAAATATACTTGGCAAATCAAAACTGTGTTCCACAATGTCATAGCTAGTCTGCAAAGGGGGTAAGAATGTGTGCCCCCCCTGCTTGTTTATATACCACATGACCGTGGTGTTGTCAGTCTTTATCAGTAGTTGTCCTGGATGAAGTAGGTCCTTGAAGGCTGTCAGGGCATTTTGAACAGCTAGCGTCTCTTTTTGATCGATATGTAGATGCATTTGGTTTGAGGCCCATGTGCCCTGAATGCATCTTCCTGCCATGTGGGCCCCCCAGGCATAATCTGATGCATCTGTTGTTAGTGTCTGCCTGGCTGGGGGTAATGTGAATGGCTGTCCCTTGTTCTGGTGACAAGCCTTTGCCCACCATCAAAACTCCTGTTGCAGGCAGGGAATGAGAGTATTCATTGTTTACAGGCTGTGGCAATGTTGAGTCCAAACACTTTTTAGGTACCACTGAAGTTTCCTCATATGCAGTCTTGCATATGGAATTAGTAGGATGCAGGATGCCATGAAGCCCAAAGCCTGCAGAATTTTTCTTGCAGATAACTGGGCCTTTGTTGCCAACATTGTGAAATAGGTAGTCAGTTGCCTTTGTTTGTCTGGCGTGAGATAAACCATCTGGGCAGTTGCATTCAAGCTTGCACCCAGGAATGTTATATCTTGAGAGGGTACTAGTTTTGATTTCTTTTCGATGACTGTGTACCCTAGGCATGTTAGTAGTCTTTTCACAAATGCCAGATGTTGAAGAAGAATGTCCTTGTTCTCTGCTTGAATTAAGACAGTCGTCCAAGTAAGGGTATATTTGTATTCCTCATCATCTACAGAATGCAATTACTGGTGCCAGGCACTTTGTAAAGACCCTGAGCGCAGTAGATAAGCCAAAGGGCAGTGCAGAGAATTGGTAATGTATTGAACCAGCCTTGAATTTGAGGTGTCTTCTGCACGATTGTCTGATTGGAACATGCAGGTATGCCTCGTTTAGGTCTAAAGTCACAAGCCATCTTTCTTGCCCAGCATGGGCAGAAGCTGCTGTAAAGTCAACATTTTGAATTTTGGAATATCCAGGAATGTGTTCAGAATAGATAGGTCCAGTATTGGCCTCCAGGCCTTGTCCTTTCTGGGTACCAAGAACAGTCTTGAGTAAAATCCTTGTCCCCGCTCTTGCTCTGGTACTTGCTGAATGGCCCCCATGTCCATGAGGGATGAAACTTGTTTTTGTGCCTCTGCCCATTGATTTTTTGGCAGATCTGGCCAGCCGTTTGCCTTTGGCAGAGTATGGAAAAGGAATTTGTAGCCTTGTGACACTATATTTAGAACCCATTTGTCCTGGGTTATAATGTGCCAATTTTGAGCAAAAAGTGCTAATTTTCCCCCTAAGGGTGCTGCCAGAAGATAAGTGCTTGGTGCAGGCAGGGGAAAGTCATTGGGACTGCTTTCTGTATGTTTGTGCTTTACCTTCTCCAGCTTTGGAGGTAGAAGCACCCCATTGTTTTGACCTATAAGAACCCTGCACCTGGGATCTGCCCTTGGGCATCTGGATCTGCCCCTTTGAGTTCTGTCTGACACAGGAAAGGATCAATTTTTTATAGGCCAGTGTCTACTAAACCTAGGTGGCAGTACTTGGTAAAAACTCTTTAACAGTTTGCATAGATTTAGCTTTGTCTTCCATTTTCTTTAACACCTCTTCTGCCTTAGCACCAAACAAAGTATCATGCTGTAAAGGTGCATCTAGTAACTTAACCTTAACATGATCAGGCAAGATTTTGTTCCTTTAACCAAGCATGCCTCCTAATTACAGAACCCGTAACTGCGGCCCTGCAGGAGGCCTCCAAAGAATCAAAACCACATTGCAAAGTATGCTTTCCAGCTTGTTCAGCTGCATGCAATAAATCCTACATTTCCTTGTTTTCAGCACATTCAGAATTTAACATCATTTTCTGTTTAAGCAATCCCAAGAGATGTTGCTGATGCTTGAGCATATGAAACTGACAGTTTAAGGCCCTTATAGCCTAAGTTGCAGATGTGTAAACCTTTATTCCCCATATATCCAGTGCCCTTGAATCCCTGTCAGTGGGGGTTGGGTTTTTTGCTGTAGAGGCCTTAACTCCCTTGGGACCCTGTGAAATAGTTTCTGGATCAGCAGCAGGGTTTTTAAGAATAAATTTGTGTGAGTCAGGAACCCTGTAATATCTGTCAGGCTTAACAGGAGCTGGAGGTAAGGAGTCAGGGGTCAAACTAGACTCCGAAAACACATCATCAACAATGTCTAACACAGGGGGAATGGCTAGAGGCTTGTGCTGTGGTAGTAAAAGTAAATCCCTGAGCCTCTTTTTTGATTCTGAAAAATCTTGGCTTTCCCAGTGAAAATGCTCCGTGGTAGTAAAAGGAAATCCCTGAGCCTCTTTTTTGATTCTGAAAAATCTTGTCTTTCCCAGTGAAAATGCTCCCTCATGGTATGCAAGGTTTCCCCAAAGGAATAATCCTCAGGAGGGGATGCTGAAGGAATAGATTCTTCAGCATCATAATCCTCATAGGGGGGTAAAGAATATCCCTGATCAGAAGAGGAATCAGAAGAAATAAAAACCTGATCTGAAGATTCATAGTCAGTCTCTTGTCTAGGCCTCTTATCAGGAGGGGGAATGGGAACCCCTGATCAAGGTAATCAGGTCTTCGGCCATCTTGATCATCTGTTTTTTGGGCATAGAGGCCTGTACACATGGCTCTTGAGTTTGTTTCTTTGCTTTAGAAGCTGCTTTAAGTCTTTGTCTCTGAAGCTGAAGTCGTTTTAATTTAAAGATGTTGTGGTCTGAATACACCCTCAGAAGCCGGTACCTGCTCAGCAGCTCCGGACCCATCTGAAGGATTAGCGTCCAAGGCTCCATTACTTTGAGTATCCAGTGGCATGGCCGACTCCACGTGGGAGTCGGTAGCGGCCTGCGACTCTAAAGTAGAGGGTGTAAGGGGCTGCGAAAGTGCCTCACTGAGAACCGGCAAACCGGCGACTGGCTTAGGAGAAGCTTCATCGGTTTTGGACCTCGGTTGTTTTTCTCTATCCTTTTCTTTGCGTTTTTTGTAAACTCCGGTAGTCGGATGGCTATCTGACGACACTGTAGGATAATTAAACCTGCTACCAAAATACTTTAAAGCAAAAGAATACCGACGCTTAATAGTGCATTGGTTAAATCTAGCACAAAACCGACAACCAGAAACGTTGTGATCAGGGCCTAGGCAAAGAATACAGTAAGAATGAAAATCCTTATGAGGTATTTGCTTTCCACAAGTAGTACAATTATTAACTTTTTCTGACATCGGTGTGGAGCAAGAAAAATGTTTCCCCAATGGGGTACTTAGCTGTATTGAAGACTTCAGTTCTGAAACTCAAACACGAAAACTTCAGGAGTCGGCCGACTGGCACTTGCGAACTGCTTCTGCTTCGGGCACCGCGTGGCAAGAAAGACTGAAAAAAATGGTGCCGGCCGCTTCTTTTTTACCCCTGACGACCTGACGTCAGGGAAGGGGCGACAGCAGCCGACGCAGGACCCAAGACTTTGGAATTCAGGCTGGCTGAGGGCAACCTGCCAGCAGGATTACCCAAATGTAATGACTGCAACAGTGAAACACGAAGAACATCAGTACGTCGAATTTAAAAAAGCATCTTCAGATATCACATCCTATCGCACTTGGAAAGCTAAATAGTTTGAAAAGGAAAGCAGTTGATTCCGGGCCTGACAAGTTGGACTAGAAATCATTGACACAGCTGTGTATTGCAGCATTCATTGGTTCTGGCCATGTCACACAGTCCAAGGTAGATAGTTTGATTACTGACTTTGTGGTGCATGACATGCAGTGTTTTCAGCGTTGTCGAGAAGCCATCCTTCATAAATCTTGTAACTTCCCTGCAGCCAGGAAAGGTGGTCATGTGCAGGAAAATTCTTGTCGAACAGGTGGAGAAACAGTTTCAGTGATATGAAGGAGAATCTGATGGAAACTTTAGCAAGTGTTTCAACTGTTTGCACTACAGCTGACATTTGGACCCATCAGAATCATAGTTTCTTTGGCGTCACCGCCCACTGGATCAACTGTGACACACTTCAATGAAAGTCAGCTGCTTTGTCATGCTGCAGAATACAGGGGAGGCATACATACGATCTCATAGCGTCAACTCTTGAGAGCATTCACATCAAGTACCAAAGAGATCAAAAGGTGTGTGCGACAATTACTGATAATGGCAGCAATTTTGTAAAGGCTTTCAATGTCTTTGCAGAATGGTAGAGATCTCTGACTACAAGCATTCTGTCCCAAGATGAGGATGGTGATGGTGAAGTGTGACAGCCGTGCTGAGTCCGTCAGGGAAAAATGAGAGCACCTATTCACTGCCACCCCATCTGAGATGTGCAGCACATACATTGAATCTAGCTGCCGTGCACGATGCTGAATCTGCTTATGATGATGCACGGTATAAAAAGATCATGCGAAGCACCATGGCCAAATGCTATGCTGCTTGGAACAGGGCTAGTCGCAGCACCCAAGCTACTGAGGTGGTTCGCAATAATCTGGCACTGATTGTTCCGAATGCGACGAGATGGAATTCCACTTTCTATGCGATGGAAAAAATTCACCGCATTGCAACTCAGGGTGAAGGCTTGCTGAATGAGATATGTGAAGAGATTGGAATTGCCATCTTCAGGCCTGCTGAAATGACCTTTTGTTGCTGAGTTTGTGCAAGCAATGCAGCCCCTGGCAATGGCTCTGGACATCCTGCAACCGGAGCTGAAATGCTTCATGGGAAGCCTGATCCCCACCATTATGTGTTTGAAAAACAAGTTGTCCGAAGTCAGGCAGTCTGTGAAGCTCATTGTGCCACTAACTGATGCTCTTCTTAAAGGCACTGAGACTTGGTTCGATCACCTTCTGGAGAGCGAAGAGCTCATTCTGGCTAGCATAGTGCATCCGCAGTTCCGTTTGTGATGGATGAACAGCGAAGAGCAGAAACTCAGAGGCAAGGCTCTGCTCCTTGATGCCATGCAGAAACTGGATGAACCTGAGCGTATGTCATCTGAAGCTTCTGCACTAACTGCTGAAGACAGCTTCTTCAATTTTAAAGAATCGACAGCAGTTTTCCCGTTCGATTCTCGGCTGGAGCACCTTCTGTGTGGAGTCTGCATGTCCTCCTCGCGGTCGAGTGGCATTCGAAAGACATGCGTGAATGGGTGTGCCTTCGTTGAAGGTTGGGCGTCGGGCTGGCACCTTGGCACCGTAAAACTCTACTGCCAATCATTAGCGAACCGGAGTTCCACTGTGGCGACCCCTAACCGGGAAAAGCCGAAATAAGAACAACTTATGTAAAAGTAACTAGTTACTTTAGTTAGTAACTAGTAATAGTAATATATTACTTTTTTAGAAAAGTAATAAGTAATAGTAATATATTACTTTCACTTAAAAGTAACTAGTAATACTAATGTATTACTTTTATAAGTTACTAGCACAACACTGCAAATAACAAGGGAAATGTAGGGACAGCAAGGCTATTACAGCAATGATCATTCGAACATCTACTATTATAGTAAGTTTTCTTACAGAACTGTAGTATGTTCATCATAGGGATCACTGCTGCACTTAGCTATATGGGTAGATTACCCTAACTTACTACATTTGGGAGATGGAAGGAGACGAGTCCAGGAGCCCATGGAGAATGATCCTAGCAAAACTTGATCTAGACCTAGAGAATGAATAAAGTTTATCCCACTTTGTAAAAGAATGCACTGAAGACCAAGTTGCTGCTTCTAAAATACTTTTAGAATCCAATCCTTTCCAAAAAGCCAAAGATGAAGCAGAAAACCTGGTATAGTGGGCCTTTACCCTGCCTAGAATATAATTTTTGTGGTGAGTATAATAAGTGGTAATAGCCTTAGACAGTCATTTGGAAATAGTCTGCTTTGACACAAGTTGTCACGTCTTACCTTCACAAGAAATGAGCAGCTGATCTAAACATCTCCAAGATTTAGCTCTGTCAAGATAGTACTGGAATTATCTGTGGACATACAAGGTACTGAGTATCTTTTCTCCCTCATTTTTTGGTTCAGGAAAGAAATCAGGGAGATGGATAGTATGTCTTAAAGTAAACCTGGATACCACTTCAGGCATAAAAGAAGGATTAGTTCTTAAAGAAACCATGTCCTTGTGAAAAATGAGGTAGGGTTGACAAACCATAAGAGCTTTTAACTCGGATACTGTTGCAGAGGTCAAATCAAATCAGCGAAACTATTTTCCATGTTAAGAACCTCAAGAGTCAGCCAGGTTAGCAGGTTCAAATGGAGCAAATGTTAGCTTCTCTAACACAAAATTCTGTATACTTCATTTAACAGCACCCCTGCTTTCTTATCAGCTTTTCAATCCTTACTGCAATCTCATTTATCCAGCCCTTACTTTTTGCTATTAGAACTAATAAAACATTTACTTCTGTCTCCCATCTTGCCGCTCTCATTTCATACATATGTCTGTACTACTGCACTCATTACTAATACAAACAAACACATACCGACTGGGTATCCCAGAATCCACTCTTTAGAGTTAAAGCAAGTATATAGTGCAGATGCAAATGCGTATTCATGCAGTATCGTAATGTAACAAATGAAGTATTCCAGGCTAAATTTCAAATTCAGGTTATGCCTCCAGAATAAAACAGCAAAAGCAGAGTACTAGATTTCAGTTTATGCTTTTACTTTTTTGTTTGTGTGGTACTAGCAGGAAATGGAATCCCTTTAATGTCATTTTCAGTTAGTTTTTCAGAATATAACATTTATAACAATACTTAAATCTGTGGACAGCAGGAAGAAGTCTTATTTGCTACAAAAGAAAAATATAGTAATAATAAGATACAGCTAGGTCAAATGCTCACTAAAATAATGTTGCAACAGAAAACACATCAATTTAAAATATTCAGTATAATAAATTTCTAACAGAATTACTACACAGTTTCTACAACATATAATTTTACTGTCACAGCACATAAAAATTCTGAAAGGTAGACACACAAACTTATCATTTTACACCCTGACAAACCTAACTGAAGACTTACAGAAAAGCAAGTTAATACAGTTTACAGTACTTTCCTCATGTTAATTTTGGAACAGCAAGGTTGGCATACTAATTACACTTTCTGACACATACATTACATGTGGAAAAATAGCTTATAAAGGGCTACCACCAAGCTAGTATGGATCTTGTCACACAGCATATAAAATACCAGCTATAAGACACTACCCTTGTCCAGTCAAATTAGTTTTAAAAATAATACAGTTAAAAGAAGACTTAAATCTAGAAGATTCTCAAGTGACACCTAGTGGTCAAAATTAAATTGCAAGTTTATTTACTGGACAAAAATTATTCTGCAGTTATATTAGCTGTAGTATTATTGTTCACTATAATACCTTTTTGCATAGTATATTAATACATTTAGAAGGTAACTGCAGAAATAAATCTCTTTTCAAGGATTTCAGGAACAGTTGTTTGAACAGATCTTATCTCCCTCTCTCTTTTAAATATATATATATATGTGTCACAAGAGGAACTCCAATTGCGATAGAAGAGGATAAAAAAGAAAATAATGGCAGATTTGCAGTGCTAAGGGGCTACCGGCAAGGGAGGAGAATACACTGGCATGTCTTTATATTCCAACTAAAACTGCTATAATGGAAAATTTCACAATAAAGACAATAATATCACAAAGAGGGAATTTAGAAAATAAGATCAGTAAAGTAGAAGTTAAAAAAATAGAAGGTGAAGTTATGGAATGCCTGTGAAGTGAAGAATTTGGTATAGAAGGTCTAACATAGGTTATATATCACAGCATGATGAACAAGTCCCCAGAGTAAGGAGAAGCAAGAAGATCAGGAGACATGTAAAGAAGAAATATGGACATGTGAAAGAAAAAAAAATGCAATATGGTGTAATATTTATGCAAATGAGAAAGCAAAACTATCCAATGCAAAAAGGGTAGCACCAAAGATATTTGAAGAAAAATACAAGCAACGGAATCTGGACATGGAAAACTTTACAATACAAAAAATAAGAAAACAAAGAGGAAAAGGAGATCAGTAAAGTACAGTTGTGTACACTTACCATAAATGTAGATGTTCGAGTGTATTCACTGTTGCAGTCATTACATTTGGGGTAATCTGCTGGCAGGTTGCCCTCAGTCGGCCTGAATTCCAAAGTCATGGGTCCTGCGTCGGTTGCTGTCTCCTCTTACATGACATCAGGGGTATAAAACATGCAGCTGATGCCATTTTCTTTAGTTTTTCTTGCCCCCAATGTCAGGTGCCCCCAAAAAGGTAGCAAAAAATATAAATATATATATATATATATATATATATATATATATATATATATATACACACACATATATAAGTATAAATACATGCATCAATATAAACTTTACCTTCATCTACAAGCAAATACACCATATAGGTTGTAGAAGATAGTGAAGGAAAAATAAACTCCAGAATGACAGAGGGATGGCGGGAGGGTAACCTGGACTGCAACAGTGAATACACTCGAACATCTACATTTATGGTAAGTGTACACAACTGTACTATGTTCTTCGTGTTTCACTGTTGCAGTCATTACATTTGGGTAGAATCCGAAAGCTATGGTTGGGAGTCTGGAGCTAAACAGTATTAGGAGCGGCTATAAGGCCCTGCAGAAAGTACAGTTGTGTACACTTACCATAAATGTAGATGTTCGAGTGTATTCACTGTTGCAGTCATTATATTTGGGAAATCTGCTGGCAGGTTGCCCTCAGTTGCCCTGAATTCCAAAGTCTTGGGTCCTGCGTCGGTTGCTGTCTTCTCTTCCATGACGTCAGGTCGTCAGGGGTATAAAACATGCAACCGATGCCATTTTCTTTAGTTTTTGTCTTGCCCCCGATGTCAGGTGCCCCTAAAAAGGTAGCAAAAATATATATGTGTGTACATATATATATATATATATATATATATATATACATGCATCAATATAAACTTTACCTTCATCTACAAGCAAATACACCACATAGGTTGTAGAAGATAGAGAAGAAAAGATAAACTCCAGAATGACAGGGGGATGGCGGGAGGGTAACCTGGACTGCAAGAGTGAATACACTCGAACATCTACATTTATGGTAAGTGTACACAACTGTACTATGTTCTTCGTGTTTCACTGTTGCAGTCATTACATTTGGGTAGAATCCCAAAGCTATGGTTGGGAGGCTGGAGCTAAACAGCATTAGGTGCGGCTATAAGGCCCTGCAGCACTGCAGTGGCAAAGCCTGCCCTGGACTTAGAGTAGAGAGGCAAATGATAATGCTTTGTGAAGGTGTGGACAGAACTCCAAGTAGCAGCCTCTAGAATGTCTTTGGTTGGTACTCATCTGAGAAAGGCTGCTGAAGTAGCTGCAGCTCTGGTGGAATGAGACTTAATGCTCTTGGGCACAGGTTTACCATGGTGTAAGTAGCAGAAACGGATGCAGTGGCTTACCCACTTTGAAATTGCCTGCTTCGTAATAGCCTTTCCTTCTGATCCTGCAACATATGACACTAGTAATTGCTCACTTTTTCTTAGCGTTTTAGTCCTGCTCAGGTAGAATCTTAGCTGCCTGTGTACGTCCAAGGAATGCAGAATTCTCTCCCCCTTGTTCTGTGGATTTGGATAAAAGGTTGGCAGATGAATTGTTTTGTTAAGAACCACACTGGAAACCACCTTAGGCATAAAAGTAGGATTTGTCCTCAGAGACACCCTGTCTGGGTAAAATATGATAAAAGGCTCTACAGCCATGAGGGCCTGTAGCTCTGATACTCTTCTTGCTGAAGTAATTGCTAGTAGCAGAGCTGTTTTCCACGATAAGAACTTTATATCAGTGGTAGCAGCTGGTTCAAATGGGTGCAGGGTGAGCTTTTCCAACACATAACTGCGGTCCCATGCAGGTAATGGTGATCTTCTAGGAGGCCTTAAATTTTTGGCTACTCTAAGATACTGCTTTAGTAAAGGATGAGAAAAAATTGGTGGCTCTGTATTGTAATGAGCCGAAATGGCAGAAGCATGGATTTTAATTGATGAGAAAGATAGGCCTTTGTCGAGCATCTCAGTTAAGTATTGTAATATCTGAGGAATATTTGGTTCTGCTGTATCGGTTCCTTGTGCTTGATTCCAAGCACAGAATCTCTTCCATTTGTCAGCATACAATTTCCTAGTACTAGGCCTTCTGACTTCCAAAATTACATCCATCATAGCTTTACTGAGAGGTGTTGTTTGCATAACTATATGATCAGCCATGCTGCCAGGTTCAGTGTCTGTCGTTGATTGTGCAGGATCTGATTGCTTTGCTGGGACAGTAGTTGAGGTCTTTGAGGTAAGGTCCAAGCTGGGTATTGAGACAAGTTCCTTAGGATTGGGTACCAATACTGGCGGGGCAAGTCCGGGGCAATTAGTATCATCTTTGGTTTCTCTTGTCTGAATTTTAGGAGGACCTTGGGGAGAAGAGGCAGAGGAGTAATGGTGTAAACTGATAGTTTTTTCCAACTGAAAGATAGGACATCCACTTTCCATGCTTGTCTGTGATAAGTCCTTGTGCAGAATCTTTTCAATTGATAATTTTGGGGAGAGGCAAATAGATCTATATCTGGGCTCCCCCATTTCTCTGTTATCATGCTGAAGACTTGTGGATTTAGTTTCCACTCGTGAGGATCCATAAGGTTTCTGCTTAAATCATCTGCCAGTGTATTTTGATTTCCTGGCAGGAATTGAGCTTGAAGATGTATTTGGTAGGTCAAGGCTGTGTCCCACAGTGCCATGGCTAATCTGCAAAGCGGGTATGAGTGTGTGCCCCCTTGCTTGTTTATATACCACATGACTGTGATGATGTCCATCTTTATCAGTAGTTGTCCTGGATAAAGTAAGTCCTTGAAGGCTGTTAGGGCATTTTGAACAGCTAGCATCTCTTTCTGGTTGATATGTAGATACATTTGTTTTGGGGTCCATATGCTCTGAATGCATCTTCCTGCCAAGTGGGCCCCCCAGGCATAATCCGATGCGTCTGTTGTTAAGGTTTGGCTGGCAGGGGGGAGAGTGAAGGCCTGTCCCATGTTTTGGTGACATGCCTTTGCCCACCATAGAAACTCCTGCTGTAGGCAGGGAATGAGAGGAATCATTGCTTCCAGACTGTGGGAATGTTGACTCCGTAAACTTTTTAGGTACCACTGAAGTTTCCTCATATGCAGTCTTGCATATGGAATTAGTAGGATGCAGGATGCCATAAAGCCCAGAGCCTGCAGAATTTGTCTTGCAGATAACTGGGTTTTGGTTGCCATCAGTTTCAAGTAAGTAGTCAGTTGCCTTTGTTTGTCTGGCGTGAGGTAAGCCATCTGGGCAGTTGTATTCAAGCTTGCACCCAGGAATGTTATTCTTTTGAGAGGGTACCAGTTGTGATTTCTTTTTGTTTATTGTGTACCCTAGGCATGTTAAAAGCCTTTTCACAAATGCCAGGTGTCGAAGAAGAGTGTCCTTGTTTTCTGCTTGAGTGAGACAGTCGTCCAAGTAAGGATATATTTGTATACTATTTTGTCTGCAAAATGCAATTACTGGTGCCAGGCACTTTGTAAAGTCCCTGGGCGCAGTAGATAAACCAAAGGGTGGTGCAGAGAACTGGTAATGCATTAAGCCAGCCTTGAATCTGAGGTATCTTCTGCACGACTGTCTTATTGGGACATGCAGGTATGCCTCTTTTAGGTCTAAAGTCACCAGCCAAGCATTCTTGCCCAGTATGGGCAGAAGCTGCTGCAAAGTCAGCATTTTGAATTTTGGAATGTCCAGGTATGTGTTCAAAATCGATAAATCCACTATTGGCCACCAGGCCTTGTCCTTTCTGGGTACCAAGAACAGTCTTGAGTAAATCCTTGTCCTTTTTCCTGTTCTGCTACAGTCTGAATGGCCCCCATATCCATGAGGGACGTAACCTGTTTCTGTGCCTTTGCCCATTGATTTCTTGGCAGATCTGGCCAACCATTTGCCATTGGCAGAGTGTGGAAATGAAATCTGTATCCCTGTGATACGATGTTTAGTACCCACTTGTCCTGGGTTATTAACTGCCAATTTTGAGCAAAAAGTGCTAGTTTTCCCCCTATGGGTGCTGCCAAAAGTTAAGTGCTTGGTGTTGGCAGAGGGAAGTCATTTGGATTGCTTTCTGTAGGTTTGCGCTTTATCTCCTCCAGATTTGGAGATGGAAGCGCCCCATTGCTTTGACCTGTATGAATCTTGCGCCTGGTATCTGGAACCCTTAGGGCATCTGGATTTGCCCCTTTGAGCTCTGTCTGACACAGGAAAGGACCAGTTTTTTTGTAGGCCAGTGTCTACTGAATCTTGGTGGCTGCACTTGTAAGAAGTCTTTAACAGTTTGCATAGACTTAGCTTTATCTTCCATTTTCTTTAAACCTCTTCTGCCTTAATACCAAACAGAGAATCATGCTGTAAAGGTGCATCTAGCAATTTTGCTTTAACATGATCAGGCAAATTCTGTTCCTTTAACCAGGCATGCCTCCTAATCACAGATCCAGTAACTGCGGCCCTGCAAGAGGCCTCTAAGGAATCAAAACCACATTGCAAAGTATGCTTTCCAACTTGTTCAGCTGCATGCACTAATTCCTGCAATTCTCTATTTTCTGCACATTCTGAAATCAACATCATTTTCTGTTTCAGCAATCCCATAACATGTTGTTGGTACTTAAGCATATGAAATTGACAGTTTAAGGCCCTAATTGCCACGGCTGCAGATGTATAAAACATTTTTCCCCATCTGTCCAGTGCCCTTGAATCTCTGTCAGAGGGTTAGGATTTTTTGCTGTCGAGGCCTTAACTCCCTTTGGACCCTGTGAAATAGTTTCAGGATCATCAGCAGGGTTTCTAAATAAAAATTTATGTGAGTTAGGGACCCTGTAGTATCTGTCAGGCTTACTGGGAGCCAGAGGTAAGGAGTCAGGGGTCAAGCTTGACTCCGAAAACACATCATCCACAATGTCTAAAACAGGGGGAATGGCTAAAGGCCTGTGCTGAGGAAGAAGAAGGAAATCCCTGAGCCTCTTTTTTGATTCTGAGAAGTCAAGACTCTCCCAGTGAAAATGTTCCCGCAAAGTATGCAAGGTTTCTCCAAATGAATAATCCTCAGGAGGAGATGCAGATGGAATAGATTCCTCAGCATCAGAATCCTCATAAGGAGGCATAGATAATTCCTGATCAGAAGAGGAATCAGAGGAAATAGAAACCTAATCTGAAGATTCATAATCAGTGTCTTGCCTAGGCCTCTTATCAGGAGGGGGATGGGTACCCCTAATCAAGGTAATAAGGTCTTCAGCCATTTTGATCATCTGTTTTTTAGGCATAGAGGCCTGTGCACGTGCCTCATGCATCGTTTTATTAGTTTTAGAAGTTGCTTTAGTCTTTGGTTTTGCAGCTTTCGTCAGTTTGATATACAAATGTTGAGGTCTGAATACACCCTCAGAAGCTGGTACCTGCTCAGCGGCTCCGGACCCATCAGAGGGAGATACATCCGTCGGTCCAATACCTTGAGTATCTTGCGGCATGCCGGACTCCACATGGGTGTCGGTAGAGGCCTGCGACTCGAAGGTAGCGGGTATCAGGGGCTGCGAAAGTGCCTCACTGAGTACTGGCGAACCGGCGACTGGCTTAGGAGAAGCTTTGTCATCGGTTTTGGATCTCGGCTGCCTTTTTCTGTCCTTTTCTTTGCGTTTTTTTATGTACTCCGGTAGTTGGATTGCTATCCGACGACATTTCTGGGTAGTTAAATCTGTTTCCAAAATACTTTGATGCAAAAATATACCGACGCTTATTAGTGCGTTGGTTAAATCTAGCACAAAACCGACAGCCAGGTACATTGTGATCAGGGCCTAGGCAAGGAATACAGTATAAATGGAAATCCTTATGAGGTATTTGCTTTCCACAGGTAATACAATTATTAACTTTTTCTGACATCAGTAAAAAGTTTCCCCAACGGGGTACTTAGCTTTAGTGAAGACTTCGGTTCTGAAACTCGAATATTTCAGTAGTCGGCCGACCGGCACTTGCAAAATGCTTCTGCTTCAGGCAAGAAAGACTAAAGAAAATGGCATTGGCTGCATGTTTTATACCCCTGATGACCTGACGTCATGGAAGAGGAGACAGCAACCGACACAGGACCCAAGACTTTGGAATTCAGGCCGACTGAGGGCAACCTTCTAGCAGCTTACCCAAATGTAATGACTGCAACAGTGAAACACGAAGAACATTGGAGAAGTTAAAGAAATAGAAACTGAAGTTATGTATCTGTGAAGTGAAGGACTCAGTGTAGAAAATCTAATGCAGAAAGCACCACAACAGGATAGAGCAATAGACATCCAAATTTAGGGGAAACCAGTGGAATGGGAAGTAATTGGTCAGGTGCTATATGAAGATATTTTGGAGCCTTCCACAGGAAACCAGTATAAACGTTCACTTGAAGCTGGACAGCAAGATAAGAAACAGGTGGCAACTCTGGAGCAGTCAGTGTTGAGGCCAGTGAGTCTCCTTATGACAGAGCAAGGGACGACACAGGATGAAAATGAAGAGAATGTGTCACAGGAAGCTGCTATAGAATTTTCTACAGAACGCCCACAGAAAATGGAGAACAAAAAATGTGCCCTCAATTTAGCAGAAAATGAGCTAAGAGAAGAGTTGCTTGGTTTAATAGAGATAGCTATATTAAGATCAATAATAAATAGACTGAAAAAGGTTAATAAAACCCAAAAGACAGAAGTTTGATAAAACAAATGAACACAATAATTAGGACTGCCCAAAGTGATCCGTGCAATATAGCAGAAGTACAAAGGATATATTACTGTGCAGCTAAATTAATAACAGATAAAAGTCCACCTCAACAACACAGGGTACTAAGGGAAAGGAAGGGGAAAAATCGAATACCATCATGGAAGTATCGAATAGACAAAACTATAAAGCAGTTAAGACAAGAAGTGTCACTGTAAGAGGAGTATAGAAAAGGGAACACATAAAAAATTCAGAAAGATAGATGTGATAAAAGCAATGTGCAATATTATAACGGATCAGGATCTATCATGTACTATCACAAATAAACTAAAAATATCAGCCCAGGCAGAAAAACCTAGAAGATACACAGATAAATATAAAGGAAAAGTACAAAATAAGCAACTTACTGATGATTTATACAGAACTGGGAAGCAAGGTAAAAGGAATTGAAAGACTATCCAAAAAAGAAGAAATTGATACATTTTGGAGACGTATTTATGAAGATCCTGTGGAACATAAAGATGCTAAATGGATAGAAGAAGTAAAAGAAAGTATAAGAAGTTCAAAGGTACGGGATATGAAATGGGATGAAGCAACAGCCAGGCAGACTGAAACAAAGTTAAGAAAAGCCTCTATTTGGAAAACACCAGGCCTATTTAACTTCTGGTTAAAGGTATTAACATCTTTGCATGAAGATTTAGCCATGAGTAAGAACTATTTATATGCGCAACCTGAACAGACACCAACCTGGCTAACAGGAAAAACAATGCTCCTACTTAAGAGTGAACCTGCAAGCCACCCTAAAAATTGAGTGAACCTACAAGCCACCCTAAAAATTATAGACCAATAACTTGCTTTCCAAATACGTATAAACTATACACCAGAACTGATGCCAACAGAGTTTATACTCATTTAGAAGAAAACTCTTTTATTGCTCTTTTGTTCTATTGCCATAATTGAAAGGCATATGTAACAAAGGATCATCTATTGCTAAATAAAGTCATATGCGAGAACCTTAAAGAGAGGAAGAATCTAAGTATGACATGGACTGGCTACAAAAAGCATTTGGTAGTATCCCACATTCATGGATAAAAGAGTGCTTAAAAATGTATAAGATACATCCTACACTGATCAATTTACATCACAGTGACCATGAAACAGTGACAGACCACTTTGCAATTAAGCCATGATAAAGGACAGTATTATTCCAGAGATAAAAATCCAGAGGGGGATATTCCAGGGTGACTTCCTGTTACCTCTGCTATTCTGTCTTGCCCTTACCCCATTAAGCTGTCCACTTAACAGAATAGGCCATGGTTATAATTTGGCTCCTAGAAAACAAGTGTAAAGACTTCTCATGTTCTCTTTGTCGATGATTTAAAACTGTATAGCTCATCAGATGAGGAAAGTACAGTTGTGTGCACTTACCATAAATGTAGATGTTCGAGTGTAGATGTTCACTGTTGCAGTCATCACACTTGGGTTATCTGCCTGCAGGTAGCCCTCAGTCTGCCCGAATACCAGTCTTGGTAATTCTGCTTCGGATGCTGTTGCTTCTTCCAGGACGTCAGATCATCAGGGGTATAAAACAGGGAGCCGATGCCATTACGTCAGTTTTTCTTGCCCCAAATGTCAACAGCCCCCAAATAGGGTGCTAGTATATGGTGGGGAACATCACCAGTAAAAGTACTTACCAATGCCATTAGGAATAGCCATAGAGAGTAGAGGTAGATAGATAGAGAAAGCCAGGGGGCTGGAGGGAGGGAAAACAAGATTGCAACAGTGAATACACTCAAAACATCTACATTTATGGTAAGTGTGCACAACTGTACTATGTTCTTCATGTTTCACTGTTGCAGTCATCACACTTGGGTTGACTCCCAAAACTGAGGAAGGGCGGAGGCAGTCAAGAAGTGTTAGGGGTTTGGCTAGTAGGCCTTGCAAGACTGCTGTAGCAAATCCAGCCCTGGATTTGGAAAAGATAGGTAAGTGGTAATGCGTGGTGAAGGTGTGTACAGAACTCCAGGTTGCACCTTCCAGAATGTCCCTGGTAGGGACTCCCCTTTGAAATGCTGTAGAGGTAGAAGTAGCCTTAATGGAATGTGTTCTGACCCCCTGAGGGGTAGGTTTTCCATGGTGCTTGTAGCAGAAATGGATGCAGTGTGCTATCCATCTGGAAATGGTTTATTTTGAAATGGCCTTACCCTCTGCCGTTGAGGCAAAACTGACTAGCAGCTGGTAAGATTTTCTGAAAGGCTTAGTCCTATCAAGGTAGAACCTAAGCTGTCTGTGTACGTCCAAAGAGCGCAGGATCCTTTCCCCTTTATTCTGAGGGTTAGTGTAGAAGGTTGGTAAATGGATGGATTGGTTTAGAGCCACACTGGACACCACCTTAGGCATAAAGGATGGGTTAGTCCTGAGGGAAACCCTGTCAGCATGGAAAATAATTAAGTGTTCCACAGCCATTAGTGCCTGTAACTCAGACACCCTTCTAGCAGAAGTTATGGCTAAAAGTAAAGCTGTTTTCCAAGAGAGGAATTTTAACTCTGCTGAAGCAGCAGGTTAAAAAGGGGGAAGCGTGAGCTTTTCCAGTACAAAGTTAAGGTTCCAGGCAGGGGTGGGAGCTCTCCTAGGGGGCCTTAAGTTGTTAGCCTCTCTCAGGAACTGTTTGATGAGAGGGAGAGAAAATAGAGGTGGCGCAGTATTATAATGAGCTGAGATAGCAGAGGCATGAATCTTAATGAAGGAGAAGGATAGGCCTCTGTGGAGTAGCTCTGCTAAGTAATCCAGGATTAGAGGTAAGGAGGGCACTGCTGTGTCCTGTCCTTTAGACTGAGTCCAAGAGCAATATATTTTCCACTTTTCAGCATAGGATTTCCTAGTACTAGGCCTTCTGGCTTCAAGAATGATGTCCAGCACCTGTTTGCTGAGGGTTGCTGGTGGGGTATTCAAGGGATAAGCCAGGCTGCAAGGTTTAGGGTTTGCAACTGTGGATGTAAAATCTGTCCCTCCTGCTGAGACAGCAGGGTAGGAGTCTGGTGTAGGTGCCAGGGTGGCACAGTTGTCAGGCTGCGCAGGAGTGGGTACCAGTGCTGGCGTGGCCAGTAGGGGCAATCAGAATTGCCCTTGGCCTGTCTTGTTTTATCTTGAGTAGTACTCTTGAGAGAAGGGGCAGAGGGGGAAAGGCATAGATTGAGAGGTTTTCCCATTGAAAGGATATGGCATCCACCTTCCAGGCCCTGCTGTGAGGGTTCCTGGTATAGTATTTGCTTAACTGGTGGTTCTAGGGGAAGGCAAAGAGATCCACCTCTGGTGTCCCCCACCTCTGGATCAGAAGGTTGAAGGTGTTGGGCTCCAATTTCCACTCGTGTGGGTCTAGGAGATTTCTGCCTATGTCTTCTGTCAGTGAATTTTGTTTGCCTGGCAGGAATTGAGCTTGTAGATGGACTTGGTTGCTCAAAGCTGTGTTCCACAGGGCCATGGCTAACCTGCACAGTGGGTAAGAATGGGTTCCCCCCTGCTTGTTTATGTACCACATAACTGTGGTGTTGTCTGTTTTTATCAGCAGTTGTTCTGGAAGGATTAGGTATTTGAAAGCTGTCAGAGCATTCTGTACAGCTAGCATCTTTTTGACTGATGTGCAGGAGAATCTGCCTTGGGCTCCTGTGGCCCTGAATGCATTTGCCTGCTATGTGAGCCCCCCCCCCCATGCATAGTCTGATGTGTCTGTTGTCAGGGTTTGGGCGGCGTGGGGTTGAGTGAAATGCAGTCACTTGCTGTGGTAGCATGCTTCTGCCCGCCAGAGGACCTCTGTCCTTGCACAAGGTATGATAAAAATGACTGTTTTCAGGTCCTGAGAATGCTGCCACCAATGACATTTTAAGTACCACTGAAGTTTTCTCATATGCAGTCTTGCATATAGAATTAGTAAAATACATGACGCCATGAACCCTAGGGCTTGCAGTATTTCCCTTGCAGATAGCAAGGGTTCTGGTGGCCATTTGCTTGAAGTAGTCTGTCAGATAGACCTGTTTCTATGAAGTGAGAAATGCCATCTGGGAAGTTGTGTCCAAGCTTGCTCCCAGGAATACAATCTTTTGACTGGGTACCAGTTGAGATTTCTTTTCATTAATGGTGTACCCCAATGAAGTGAGAAGGCTTTTTACAAATTCCAGGTGCTGAAGCAGCAATTCCTGACTGTCCGCCTGCATCAGGCAGTCATCCAAGATAGGGTAAATTTGAATATTTCTCTGCCTGCAGTATGCAATGACTGGAGCCAGGCATTTTGTGAATACTCTGGGAGCAGTAGATAAGCCAAAGGGAAGTGCAGAGAACAGACAGTGCATAGATCCTGCCCTGAAACATAGATATTTCCTGTATGACTCCCTTATGGGGATGTGCAGATAAGCTTCTTTTAAGTCTAGAGTGACTAACCAGACATCCTTGGCTAGCATAGGGAAAAGCTGTTGCAGGGTAAGCATCTTGAATTTTGGGACCACCAGAAAGGTGTTGAGAATTGAAAGATCCAGGATTGGGCACCAAGAGCCCTCTTTTCTGGGCACCAGGAAAAGTCTGGGGTAGGAACCATGACCCCTTTGCTCTACTGGAGCAGGCTGAATAGCTCTGATACTGAGCAGGGAAATTACTTGCTTTTGAGCCTTTGCCCACTGGTTTGGAGGAAGGTCTGGAAACCCACTTGGGGTTGGCAGTGAATGGAAGTAGAATTTGTACTCCTGGGATACAATGTTGAGGACTCATTGGTCCTGAGTGACAGACATCCAGTTTTTTGCATGAAGGGCAAGTTTTCCTCATAGGGGCACAAGCAGTTGGGCAGGGCTAGGAAGTAGAACAGAGAAGTCATTGTGAACTTTTTCCATAGGGGGCAGATAACCACTCCCTATTTTTGAGGTGGGGGCACGCCATTGCTTAGATCTCTGCATACCCTGAGACTGTAGTCTGGGTAGCCTGTTTCCCCTGGGTCTTGTCTGGGAAGGCATGGAAGGGGATGAAAAGGACAAGTGTTATAAAGGGCAATGCCTACTGAATCTAGGTGGTTGCACTTGTAGGAATTCTTTAACAGTTTGCATAGATTTAGCCTTTTCTTGCATCTTTTTAAGAACTTCTTTTGCTTTGGTGCCAAACAAATAGTCGTTATTCAAAGGAGCATCTAATAATTTAGATTTGACATGATCTGGCAAGGTCTGCTCCTTCAGCCAAGCATGTCTTCTCAGTACAGAGCCAGTGACTGCTGCCCTGCAAGAAGCTTCTATGGCATCAAAGCCACACTGCAAAGTATGCCTACTAACTTAGTTTGCAGAGTGCATAAGCTCCTGCAAATCTTCATTTTCTGCACAGTCTGGAAAGGTTAACACTTTTTGTTTAATAAGTTCCATAATATGTTGCTGGTATTTCAGCATGTGAAATTGGAAACCCAATGCCCTGACAGCAAGAGTTGCAGAGGTATATACCTTCTTACCCCATCTGTCTAAAGCTCTGGAATCCCTGTCCGAAGGGATAGGATTTTTGGCTGTAGCAGCCTTACTACCTTTAGATCCCTGTGAAATGATCTCTGGATCAGCAGTAGGATTCCTAAAAAGAAACTTGTGGGAGTCAGGTACTCTGTAGTACCTGTCAGGTTTCCTAGGGGGCCAGAGGTAGTGTGTCTGGATTAAGAGTGGATTCCATAAAAACATCATTACCACATCCTGGACAGGGGGTATAGCTAGAGGCATGTGCTGAGGCAACTCTAAAAATTCTCTGAGTCTCTTTTTGGACTGAGGGTAGTCTTGGCATTCCCAGTGGAAATGCTCTCTTAAAGTATGCAAGGTTTCACCAAAAGAAAAATCCTTTGTAGGGGAGGCAGAGGGAATGGATTTCTCTGCATCTGAATCCTCATAAGCTGATAAGGGCATGTCCTGATAATCAGAAGGGTCATAGTCATCAGGCTCTTGGTCTGTAGAATCAGAAGGAAACTCAATTCTTTGTCTCTTAGCAGGGGAAGGCTGGCTTCCCCTAATTAGCGTAATAAGGTCTTCAGCCATTCTAAGCATTTGTTTTTGTGGCATGGAAGCTTGTGCATGCACTTTGGTCATCGGTTTTCTAGGTGTAGTGCATACTCTGGGCCTGAGAAACTCAGTAGTTTTAGCTAAAAAAAGTTGTCAGTTTGATTCAAACATTGGTAGGACAGAATACACCCTCAGAAGCCGGTGCCTGCACAGCAGCTCCAGACCCATCCAAGGAAGAGACATCTGCTGGCTCCACAGTTGAAGAATCTTCTCACGGCATACCGGACTCCAAATGGGTCTCAGCAGTGGCCTGCGAATCAATAGAAGCGGGCATTAGGGGCTGCAAAGGCACCTCACTGAGTACCAGTGGACTGGCGACTAGTTTAACGGAAGCGTCGTCGGCAGTTTTGGACCTATGCGGTCTGTCTCTGTCTTTATCTTTACATTTTTTCAGAACATCGGTAGTCGACTGGCTTAGCGAAGCCATTTCAGAATACGGAGAACAAGAGCAAAAGAATTTAGCAACAAAGAAAGCCCAAAGACGAATGGTTCGGGTGTTAAACAAGGCACAAAACCGACACCGCGGGACGTAGTGGTCTGGGCCTAAACAGGTGAAGCAGTAAGAATGAAAATCTCTTTGAGGTATTTGCTTTCCACAGGCAAGACAATTGTTAACTTTTTCTAACATCGGTTAGAGCAAGAAAAAAGGATCCCCAACGGGGTATTTAGCTTTAGAAGAATTCAGGATCATCAACTCGAAAACGAGGATTTCAGGTAGCGGCCGACCGGCACATGCGAACTGCTTCTGCTTCAGGCTCCTCCTCGGCACGAAAGACTAACGTAATAGCATTGGCTGCCTGTTTTATACCCCTGACGTCATGGAAGAAGCGACAGCATCCGACGCAGAAATACTAAGACTCTGGTATTCAGGCCGACTGAGGGCTACCTGCAGGCAGATAACCCAGGTGTGATGACTGCAACAGTGAAACACGAAGAACATCTGAAAGCACAATTGCAAGTGGTCAAAACTTTTTCAGATGATATAAGAATGTCATTTGGTCTTAATAAGTGTGCACAAGCAACCTTTAAACCAGGAAAACTGCAGCACCAAGAAAACATCAGTTTGGGGCAAAAATGTGATATAAAAGAACTTGAGCAAGAGGGAGTGTATAAATATTTTAGGAATTGATGACGGACCAACAATAAAACATGAACAAATATGAATAAAACTTAATAAGGAATATTTTAGAAGACTTAAAGTAATCCTGAAAGCAGGACTGACATCTAGGAACAAAATTCAAGCTATGAACCAATTTGCTCTTCCTGTCCTAACTTACAGTTTTGGAGTGATTGACTGGCCCCAAAACGTGTTGGATAGATTAAATAGGAAAACAAGAAGGATGGTTTATGCTCACCAAATGATTTATAAAAATCATTGCATACCAAAATTAAATAGTCCCTGCTCCAAAGGAGGTATGGGCCTCCTTGAAGTTAATTACATGTATAAATCTGCAATCATGAGACTGCACACGTACCTGCTGACCTTACAGGACCCAAATGTAGTGCAAGTTTTGAAACAAAAGGAGAACAAATCTAAGATGACTTCCCTGCTGTGTCTAGCAGAAGCATATTGACGTCAAGCAGGAATGGAAATCAAACCAGATGTAGATAAAGATCAGGTGGCAACTGAACGTGCCAAAAAACAAAAGAAAGCGTACAAGGTGAAGGATCAGATGAGAAGGCAAGAAATGTGGAAAATGCATAAATACAGTTGCAAGTATAGAAAACTTCTGGAAGAACCTCATGTTGATCAGGATCGAATGCAGGAACAGTTAAGGAAAGGCAAATTCAAACCAAAAGATGAAAAGTTAACATTGGCAGCCCAAGATAGTGGGCTACACAGACGATGGTTAACAGAAGTCCATTGAACATGTAGGAGAAACAGACAAATGTAGGTTTTGTAAAACAGAACTGGAAAGAGTCGTACACCTCATTGCTGGTTGTGACGTACGAATGGCAGAAGGCAAGACTGTTGCACTGGGGATTGTGTAAACATTATGATATTGAAGTAGCCGAAAAACACTGGAAACATGAGCCACAAAGCATCACAGAAAATGATGAGGTCTACATCACTTGGGATCACCCATTACTAACAGTTCAAAAGACAGATGTGAGAAAACCAGGTACAGTGGTTCATGAAAAGAAGACAAAAGTAGCATTGATCATTGAAACCGCTACAATTAGTGACTACAATATCTTGCTTACAGAGAGACACAAAGTCATAAAATATCAGGATTTGCAGGCAGAAACGAGAATAATGTGAAAGAAAGATACCCAGACAGTTGCAATAGTAGTAGGAGCAATGGGTCTTACAAAAAAAAAGAATCTACAATCGTATTTAGATATGTTACCAATACATGTAACACCATACGAATTGCAAAGAGTCTCATTGCTGGGCACATTACGGGTGCTGCAAAGAGCACTTCTGGCTGACATCAAAGAATGAAACAATACTAATTTCATGAACTTTAATCGTAATTTGACTTAGGAATGGGGTCCATTCCTGTCATGGTAACAGAAACCCAAAAGACTTTCAAAGTAAAAAAAGAGGAGCTTAAGAAAATTCTGGGAGAAATATTCAGTTTTCAGCAAGAAGCATTACTTATAGGTGGGGACTAGAAACTGATTTGCAGCAGTGAAAATGTGTCTGGGGGGACCCAAAAGGGAAAGTATAACAAAGGAGGATAGTTTTTTGAAGAAATTTATGAAAATATTTGGCATGGAAGATATGACTTCAGTAATAGGACTTCGGGGTAAATCTACCTACATATTATTCCTCAAGATAAAAAAACTTGGCTAGGTTACACAGAATTTACAATTCACAGGAACATGTATGTTTAACTGAAGGTCCTGATACACACCCAATAACTAGTTCAGATCATATGCCAATAATAACTAAAATAAAAACACAGGGGTAATAAAATACAAATGAGAAATTGGCACTTGCCAACCTATCTGTTAAAAAGAGAGGAATTTAAGGAATTGGTAGTGGAGACTATTCAAGAGCTATTCGAGAGTATAGAAATTACTTCTGAAAATATAGCTAGGAAGTGGGATAAAATTAAGGTGGAGTTTAAAAATAGGGTGGAAATAAAAGAAAGGGAGCTATGGTTAAGAAGTAGCTAGAATTATTTAGACAGACTGACAAATGCTAAAACATTGCAGAAAAAGGGGGAATCTCACAAAACAAGAAGATCAACTGCAGAATACTAAGCAGAAAATAAGGAATTACCTCAATAATATAAACGAGTTTAGAAAGGTTGCTGTTAAGCAACTGTATGATAATAACACTAGAGTACAAAAACTTTTAGCACAGTGACTTGGGCAACAGAAAGTAGAAAGGGCTGTTGCCAAGCTTAGGGAGCCAATAACAAGGAAGGTGACAGAGATCCTGTGGCGGTATTAGAAATATTTTGGAAATTCTATGAAATTCGGTTTAAAGGAGAGAAATATGGAAATGAAGAAAAGATACAAAAGGAAATGTTTATGGAAGAATGAAATATGCCAAGGTTAGGGGTGGATGAAGCTCAATTACTAACGGTTAGGATAGGAGCAGATGAGATAAAAATTGTGATGTACAACCGATCTGCAGGAAAGTCCCCTGGAGTAGATGGTATTCCTGTGAAAGTTTGGAAGCTAGGAGGGAAAAAACTGATAAAGATCTGGAAGGTTTTCTTTAACAGTATTTTAAGAGGAGAAGTACCAACATCTTGGAAGATGCTGTAATACCTAAAGAGGATAAAGCTCCATCAGATCCAGCTTCATACAGGCCCATTTCAATACTAAACCATGATTGCAAAGTGTTTGTGTCTATAATGGCTAAAAGAATGGCAAAAGTAATGCCAAAACTGACAGATATGGATCAATGTGGTTTTGTGGAGGGGGGATAACATTAACACAAAAGTGATGATCCTGATCCAGAGGGAAGCAGAATGTCAGAAAATACCATTGTTGTTGGTGGGTCTTGATGCAGAGAAAGCATTTGACAGAGTAAGCTGTGAATTCATGAGCAGGGCAATGGAAGCATTTTCATTTCCTGAAAAAAAATTATAAGGTTGATTAGAAGAATATATGAGTGATCAGAGGTGAAAATTAAAGTGGGTGGGGTCCTCTTTGATAATTTCTGCTTGAGCAGAGGAACCAGGCAGGGATGTCCTCTTTCCCCTTTGTTATTTGTATTACATTTCAAACCATTGGCAAAGAAAATAATGGACTCAGAAATTCAAGGATACAACTGGTATGGTAGCCAAGAAAAGCGATCTCTTTTTGCAGATGATATTATTTTATACCTGACAAAACCAGAAAGAGACATTACAGTGCTGAAGAACATTTTGTGACAGTTTCAGACCTTTTCGGGATACAAGATTAGTGAAAGTAAGATAAAGGAAATAGTGGTCAATTATGTACCCACACATGAATTGGTAAAGCAATATCCATATTTATGGGGACATGATAAAATGAAGTATTTAGGAGTGTGGATTACAAATGATTCTGGTGTGGCTGATAAGGAGACATGGGAAGAGATTAAATAAAAGATAATACAAAAACTGAGAAAACTGAAGTTTTGTTATATGGATATGTAAAGTAAGATACAAGCAGTTAAAATGTTTTAGTCCCATTAGTCTTATACACAGG
The DNA here is from genome assembly GCF_019279795.1 of Protopterus annectens. Lineage (NCBI taxonomy): Eukaryota > Metazoa > Chordata > Ceratodontiformes > Protopteridae > Protopterus > Protopterus annectens. The sequence continues at coordinate 1,886,590,441 of NC_056733.1, read as the reverse complement.
TCAGGCATATTTTTATGAACCAGCGGAGAAGTTGTGGATAGCAATTATTAAAGAGCTGAAGGACTTTATCTGGAAGGGGAAGACGGCAAGAGTCAAGTGGGATAAGCCGATTCTTCCACTAGAACAGGCCAGATTGGAATTATCTGATTTGGAGGGGTATTTCAGAGCTACACAGTTAAGGCTCCTATACATAGCAAAAACAGAAAACTATAATTCAAAGTGGAAAGGGATGATGATGCAACACATGGGAGGCTAAAGAAACAAAGAGACTGGAATTTTGGATGCAGACCTTTAAGGAGAATAATAATCATACAAAATATTATATCTATAAAACAGCAGAAAGTATCCTAAGAACTAAGCCAACACTGGAATGGAGAAAGTAGATTATTTCGCTAGGCATGACTGCAAGTAGGGATATAGACAATAGGCAAGAGGGGGCTGGAATTTATTGGAGAAAAATTGGCAAAGGAACCAAGGTATTGGGAGTAAATAACTAGAGAGGAAAATATGACAGAATGAGAAGACGCTAAGAAATTATTTGGACTGCAGGGTAGAAACTGCCTTCCCTATCAAGGACTGACATCAGAGTACAGGCAAAGAGAAAAAAAACAGGGGTATCCTAAATGAAAGACCAATATTGGTAGAGTTTTTAGTAGAATCTAGAACAGAAGCTGCCATTAAAAAATGAATAATTAGTACGGCATATAAAACATTGCATGACAACTGTAAGAATCAATCATCAGAGGTTAGAAAGGCTTGGGATTGGATAAGCAATTCACAAAGAAACAATGGGAGAATATATGTATGTCTTCCAAATATGTAACACAATCTAGAATATTTAGGATTTTTGCTTTGAAATGTTTACATAAGCATTTTTATACCTCAGTAGACTTCAGAGAATTTTTCCTCAGGTAGACAGCAAATGTTGGAGGTGTGACGAGGAAGAGGTAATTGGGAACATATTTTCTGGGAGTGAGGTGAGATGGCGGACTTTAAGGACTCCCTGCAGGACACACTGCCAGAGATGCTGAGTGGGCAGATTGGTGTGACAAGGAACTTTATTTTTCTGAGTTATGATACAGAATCATAATTGCCTAGACATGGTAAGGCCTTACTGTGTCTAATTACAGTAGCTGCCAAAAACAAATTACAAGAAAATGGAAATTAAAATCTTACTAGAAAAGCTCACCAGACTCTGCTACACTTTGCTGTGAAGGAAAGGTTAGTTTGCTTTTTATTTGTTGTATTTTGTATTACTTTATTGCATTTTTATAATTTGAATACTGCGATTTGTTTTCTTTACCTTGTGTTTTACTTGTATTCTGCTTTTAACAGCAATTACAAGAAAACGGAAATTAAAATCTTACTAGAAAAGCTCACCAGACTCTGCTACACTTTGCTGTGAAGGAAAGGTTAGTTTGCTTTTTATTTGTTATATTTTGTATTACTTTATTGCATTTTTATATTTTGAATACTGCGATTTGTTTTCTTTACCTTGAGTTTTACTTGTATTCTGCTTTTAACCGCACATTAAAACTTCAAAAGAGACCACAGCTGTGGCTCTTGTGAGTCAGGCAGAAATTAGAACTGATCAATTAAGGACTCATACTTAAGATAGAAAAGGTCACTTAAGGTTAATCATTTGTGAACTGAGGGGGTGGAGCTAGGAACTAAACCTTCTATTTAAGGGGTAAAATAAAACATTTCAGAGCTTTACTAGAAAAGCTCACCAGACTCTGCTACACTTTGCTTTGAAGGAAAGGTTAGTTTGCTTTTTATTTGTTGCATTCTGTATTACTTTACTGCCATTTTATATTTTGAATACTGTGATTTGTTTTCTTTACCTTGTGTTTTACTTTTGTAGTCTGCTTTTTATTGCAAATTAAAACTTCAAAAGAGACCACAGCTCTGTCTCTTGCGAGTCTAGCAGAAATTTTTCCCCACCCACCCAGTTACTGTTGTGTTCTTAAACACCACTGTCTTTCTAGTTGCCTGCCTCTTATGTTAATTTGACCACCATCTCATTTCCTCTCTGCTTTCACTGCTTGTGCGAGTAAGCACAAAATTATCATTTTGTGAAATCACTCCCCTTCAACTATTTAAATTTATTGGCCATCCTACTGTATTACATAGTATCAGAATACAAAAGTGACCACCTCCTTTCAATCTATCTTGCTGTTTTAAAAATAGTGACTCTCCACTAAAACTTAACTTTTTAGACAGGTAAAACTTAAGTTGCCTACTTTCACATCTAACTTATCTAGTACACATGCAGTGTTTAGGATAATCCATTTTTTTCATTTTACCTTTAAGCATCCCTGTGACTAGCACTTGCTCTAATACCTGCTAAACTGATACAAGCATTCAACTCTCCTTGTTAATAAGGAGAAATTAATCGTATGTACTAAACAGCCTATAATTGCAACATACATTGCTAAGGCAAGGGAAAAAGGCTCCTGTACTTTACAAAAAAGCACCAAATCAGGCATGTCCGAGGGTCAGCTTCCGGTGATTTCTCCTGTCCACCTGGTGAATCTGGGCATACTGTGGCAATGTAGCAATTGCCTCATGTACACAGACAACCCTCTCCTCCTACCACCCAACACTACAATCTGTGAGAGATGCACTTATATAGCCAAACTGGAAGCAAACCTCTCTCCACCCAAAATTGTGCTAGACAGTCAAGAGGAGAAGATTAACACCCTCACTACACCTCACGCAACACATAGCCCTTCTAAACCCACACCACCAACACCCACACATAGCAACATTAAATCCACATATGCGGAGGCCCTTAACTGTAACCTGCCCAAGCAACAAGGACCTCCAAAGCTGAAATGCAAACAAACACCAATCACAACCAAAGTGTCACTTAGCTCACAACACCAGTGTGCCACCCAGCAACAGGCCCTAAGGCAAGAACAACGTACCTAACACTTTAGTCATAGGTGACTCTATAGTCAGGCACACTGATGTCCCACTTACCAGACTGAGCAAGGAGAAAATTACAGTCAGCTGCCTGTCAGGTGCCAGAATCCGCCACATAACGCATGCACTCAAGTCACTCAACAACAAGTACAAATATGACTTTGTCATTGTTCGTGTTGGAGTGAATGACTTGAGACGTACCTTCCTGGACCACATGAAAAGAGACATGGAGGTGCTCTCAGAGCATGTGGCCCAGGCAGGTATGACTCTAGCCCTGAGTAGCATCCTGCCTTTGCCCAGAATGATACCACAATATAAGGACAAAATGATTGACTTCAACCATTGGCTAAGCTTTTGGTGTCATTTAAAGGGGATCCAGTATCTGTCTGCCTGGGAAGACAAGATCGACAGACCACGATGCTTTGCCAGAGATGGTCTGCACTTGTCGCCCCTGGGATTAAGGTTACTGGCTAAGGCTCTTGCTACCCCTATAGTGCCTTTTTTAGGCAAAGTTCTAAGGAGAAAATCACCACCATAACAGGTACAAGCATGCAAATTCTGAAGGTAATGCTACTCAATGCTAGAAGTCTAAACCTCAAAATGCACTCTCTCGAGGCACTCCTAAAAATGAAGAACATTGATATCTGTGCAGTAACTGAGACCTGGTTCAAGGCTCTAGAGAGCACCCCTGCAATATCAGGCTACAACTCTTACCACAGTTTTCGTCCACCAAACCAGGACCGAAACACTAAAGGTGGAGGAGTGTCCGTATTCACCAGGGATATTCACACCACCAGGCTAGTTGCCCAACACAATGCGTCTGAAATTCTCCAGGTGCAACTAACACTAGGTAAGACTGCAATCCAAACTGTAGCTTGCTACAGATCCCCCACCATGCCCCAAGAGTCTCAATACACCTTTCTAAACATACTGAAAAATATTAAGATACAACCAAACACCCTAATACTGGGTGAATTCAACTACCCTGCCATTAACTGGGAAAACTACTTGTGTACCAACACCTTTGCCCAACGGTTCTTGGAATTCATAAATTCCAACGCCCTGGATCAACTAATCCATAGTCCCACCAGGGGCTCCAATATCCTAGACCTGTTCATTACCAATATGGGAAATCGATGCTCCACACCTATGGTCACCACCTTGTTGGTCAGGTCTGACCATAAGCTAATGACCCTTAACATCCACATCCCACCCCCACCCCCCAGTAAGGAAATCTCCATAAAAAACTTCTCCAAAGCCAACTTCATGCTACTCAAGTCAGAAGTGACAAACTTCTTGACACCCATGCAGACGGGAACTGAAAGTTCAACTGCTAAATCCTACACTAAGGCACTGTGCGAGCACATCCACTCATGCATGAATCGTGCCATCCCAAATAGAACCAAGATGCTCTCCTCCAAAAAAAAGGAAACCAATCTAGTGGTCCCCTGCCATAAACAAACTTTACAACAAAAGGAAGAAACTGTTGCCGAAAAGAGAAAAATCCCAGGATGCAAACAACTCCCTTACCAGCCTCAGTAAGAAGCTGAGATCCCTCATAAAATCATCCAAAGCTAGCTATGAAAATAAAATTGCCAAAGATTCCAAAGACAACCACAAGGCATTCTATAACTATGTCAAGAATCTAAATGGCAAAGCTCATATCTGCTCTGAGCTACAACAGAATGGCATTAAATATACTGATCCCAAGGATATTGCCAATATCCTGGCAGATCACTTCAGTGCCAACTTCACCCCCCTCACCCCTAAACAGCCCATCTCAATACCAGAAGATTGCCACATTCCGGTAATAACGGCCACACAGGTAAAAAATGCACTCTCCAAAGCTAAGAATACAGCATCCATGGGACCAGACGACATCCTGGGCTGTGTATTACATGAGTTACAAAATGAACAGGCACCTCACCTAAGTGTCATATTTAATCATAGCCTCACCTCAGGCTTCGTGCCCACTGAGTGGCACACAGCTACAGTTATCCCACTCCACAAGGGGGGATCCACCTTGGATCACGGGAACTACCGCCCCCATCAGTCTGACGAGCTTGATCTGCAAGGCCATGGAACGTATTATCATGGAACTTATAAACAAAGACATTGGCAACCTTCAAACACTGGACCCTACCCAGTTTGGGTTTGTGAAGGGCCGATCTTGTCTCCTGAACCTGATTGACTTCTTTGAATCAGTCTCCAGAGCCATGGACGAGGATAAAGTGGTCCACACAGCCTATCTGGACCTTACCAAGGCCTTTGACACCATCCCCCAGCTGGGCATTAATCCCTACATCACTTGATGGGTTGCCAAATGGCTTACTGAAAGAACCCACAATGTAAAAGTAGCCAACTCCAAATCCAGCTCCACACAAGTGGAGAACCTCAGGGTTCAGTCCTGGGACCGCTCTTGTTTGGCATCTACTACTCTGAAGTACAGGCCAACACTAAGGGACTCTGACTAACAAAGTTCGCAGATGACTGCAAACTGTGAGCCATTACTGAATCCCCAAATGATGTGGATACTCTACAAAAGGGCGTTACAGAAACAGATGCTTGGTGCCAGAGCCATGGGCTTAAGCTCAATGCCAAGAAATGTATAGTTATCCCCTTTGAGAAAAAACATGTACCCGTGAATTACCGCATAGGTGGCACTACACTAAACAGCGTAAGAGACTTAGGGACACAGGTGGACAGTGGTCTCACCTTCGATAACCACATCGCCACAACAGTCAGGAAATCCTTCTACATGGCACACCTCATCACTAAGAGCTTTTCATCCAGGAAAAAGGAGGTCATTGTCCCACAGTACTCATCCTTCATTAGACCCATTATAGAATACAACTCCCCGTTTGGTATGTACCTTTCAAGACATCTGCAACAACTGGAAAGGCCGCTGAAATACCTCACTAAAAGAATCACAGGCCTAAAGCAGATGCCCTATGCTGACCGCCTTAAAAAACTTCAGCTATACTCTGTCGCATATAGTCTACTCAGCGGCAATCTCTCCTTAACATACAAGGCCATGTCAAACCCAGAGCTGTTGGACATGCTACACTTAAAGAAATCCCAATCCCTCAGAGCCACACGCTCCAGGGATCTAAACCTTGTCATCACAATAAACAAAACATGCTGGAGGGATGGGTTCTTGACCCAGAGACTCCCTAGACTCTGGAATAGAATGCCCATACATGTCAAGCAAACCGCCTCTTTGGCCCTCTTTAAAAGGAACCTTGATGATTAGATGGGAGAAAGGAAATTCACCCCAGGGATCACGTCAGTCACCCTGCTAGGCAGGGGTCCAGGGAAGTAAATAATTTGGAAAGAAACAGCCAGGGAATTGTTATGGCTAGGCTTGTATAGGCCCTAGGGCCGATAGCCTAGTACAAGCCTATGAACCTAAACTAACTATACTAGAAATAGTGAATATACTAACAGAGATAGAACAACTGGACTTGACAGCTTTAGAAAAGAGTAGGAACAAACTACATAAGAAAAATAGGAACTGTGGGAACAATACATACAAGGGAGGAATAAGGTATAAAAAAAGGCAGGACTTAAATGAGCTATGTAATGCTTGACTTAAAATCATTGGGTAGATTATAAGTGATGTATATTATTTGCAACTGGGAGTGTGTCAGTACAGTTTGTGATGTAAAGTCATAAGTGAAGGTTTAATAAAAATGTTTCTTGTTTTAAAAAAAGGCAAAAATTTAATAATTTATGTAATTTGCTTAGGTTATATGATGTACAAAAATATATGCGAAGTATAATGTTTGTAAACGTGAACTTAATACTTCACATGCATTTTCCGCAGGATATGAAGTCTGAAACTCATGTATATGTCATTACTTGGGTCTATATCAGCTGATCGAATTTTCAAAAACTGGAAATTCATATGGTCAAGACCATATGATCAAGTTTCTAAACACTCAAACATCAAAACACACACAAAAAAAAACAAAAAAAACTACCTTTTCTTTATGTTTTTGCATGGGGGCAAGTCCCCTGCACCTCCCACTCCCCCTTCAAATTATATATACCAACTTGAAGATCGCACTACAGTGACGAAAAGGGTAAATTTCCGGATCCACACTGTACCATGAGCTCTATTCAAAAACTTCGGGTTTTCAAAAACTCGATCATATGATCTTGACCATATTACTTTTGAGTTTCTGAAAAGGCAATCAACTGATGGGGACCTCATTATTTATTGACATCAGTCTTCAGTGATTTGCCAGAAACCACAAATTTTATGAAGAACAGACCAAAAATATGAGGCAAAAATCTGGACAGTATGTTTTAGTGTAAAATATATGATCAATTTCAGCCTTAAAAATTCACCTTCTGTATGTCCATTCTTTATTCTTTCCTACATTTAAATCTCTACATTTTATTAATTTTTTTAAACACTTTAATAGTTTGTGTTATTTCTCCCTTTTCTTTCCTCAAGTTAGTTAAAATATCCTACCATCACTTCTGGCTTATTTACTGAAATATTTTTTTTTTTACTTCTTCAAACAACTGATTTCTCACCATCTTATTAGTATATGCATAAATCACTACTAATCTTGTACATTTTTGTCTCATTCTCATATCACATATTAAGACCCTTCCTTGTACTACTATTGTTGCATTTAATTATTTCTACATTTTTATAAGAATTCTTATTCCAGAATATATTTCATTTCTTACTAACTAAACAATTTGCCCCCCCCCCCCCCCCCCACTGCCTGTATTCTTTTCCTTTTTTCTTCTTCATTACATCTGGTATCTCGCAAGCAAAAAACATCAATTTTTAACTCCATTCCACCACCACCAAACCTCTTATATCATTTTTAATGTTATTAACACTTAATGCTAAAATACTTATATCATCCTTTTATTAAGTGTTTTACTTCAAGATCTTATTTTTCTTTTCCTTCTACTAAGTCTCCCACCAACTGAATTTTCACTGGCTTGTTCTTGTTCTTCTTCTTCGGTCCCAATTTTTCACTTTTGTTCTTCACTTTCTAAAACTTCAAATCTCTTCTCTACCTGAGTATTAACATCATTTTGAACTGTTACTTCTTGTCTAAGTATCGCTTCGTTGCTTAACCCTTTTCATTATCTCCTCCCCCACAACGCTTTCTTTTTCAACATCATCTGTAATATTTTCTACTCTCGTCTTTCTTCTTCCTCAACTCTTATATTTTCTAATATGGGGCAGTCAAATCAGAAGTGTTTAAATTCTTTACATTTACTACAAAAAAGCTCATAGTTTTTTCCTGTATGCCTACTCTCCCCACATTAGCCACACCTTCATTTATTACACTTTTGTACTAACTGATTTTCATCCCCACAAAATAACATGCATTGGGTTGATTGTAGTACCAAACAAATCCTTTCTTACCATTTACAATCATCATATTTGAAATAAGCTGAATTTTCTCAGCCTTAACATATATTATTACCAACACTTCCCAGCCCCCAGTCCATACATTTCTTTCACCACTTTTTTTTTTTATTTCATGTACTTGCCTACACAGAGAAAAAAAAATCAAAACAATTTTAAGACATGCTCATCCATATCTGAAGTCTTAAACTGTACACTTCACTTTTAGCTAAAGTCCCAAGTTCTGAAAAAAAACAGTCTTTTCATGGTGATACTGCATTTTTTTCTTCAAGCTCAGTCAAAATTTTTCCAGTAAGTTAAAGCTTTCAAATGTTACTTCACAAACATTTTCATCTCAGAAATGAATTGATACCCTTATGTCTTCAATAATGTTAAGTCCTAGTGGCAAATACTACTACCAATAACATAATACTTTTTCAAGCTGCCATCACTTTTACTTTTTATTCATATCACTGGTCATCTTCTATATGGCTGAGAAACTAAAACTGTTTATCTCCTCTCAGTTCCTACTTCCATTCTTCTTTGCCTTGTGCATCTGTATAATTTCTTCTTTCTTTTAACAAAAAAACCCTGCTGTGGAGGTAAACCTTGAAAACAGGCTACTTCACCAGCCAAGAATGTTCCCATTGTTTTCTCTTCAATAGCAGTTGTTTGGGTTTCCCATCTCTCAGTTTCTTCTTCTTGTAATACTATCATCACCATGTCACTCCACCTAGCTTCTTCTCCTTCGTTTGGCTCTGCCTGGTTCATCAAATATATCAACACTTGTGTCATCCATCCTCCACTGTCTAGCTCTGTAACAGTTATTTCATTGCCTTCTCCTTCCTTCAGAAAATTGTCTGTTGCTTCTTTCTCTCCAGTTCTGCTACACACTACTTCATCAAGGTATTCCCAGAACTACAGTAGCAGCCAAGCTCCAGACAGTGCTTCACTTCCTCTCAGGCAAAGTTTACGGGTCTCTTATTTATATACATATTTACATCATTACAGAATATTTACAAATTTATACAATCATTTAAAGACATTTTCATATTTTTACACATCAAACGTGTGTGTGTGTGTGTGTGTGTGTGTGTGTGTGTGTGTATATATATATATATATATATATATATATATATATATATATATATAGAGATATAGATATAGATATACACACACGTCTTTCATCAACCCCCCACTCCTTTTTCCACAAAAATAATCTTTTTTTTTAAATTAATGACAATATCCAATTCCCAGTAAACATAATTTCATTAATTCTTTTATTCCATAATACCCATACTACATAAAATATTTTTTTTACCCAAATCTTCCCATCCCACCACTACATTCTCATACTATCTGTGAAGGCTGCCAGCCTGGCTAGACAGAATTTTGTGGATAATTCTATGTCATTTGTAAATATTAATATAATCCACAGGCTTGGTTTACAAATGTAAAGAGAACTATATGTTATTATTAAACTATATGTTGTACTGAGCTTCAAAAATGTAACCACAGTGCACTCTGCTGGAAGAAAGCTGATAAGTCAAGGATTGTATGACTGATCTCAAGCTCGGAGGCAGGATGTCTGGGCCAGGAAATTCTTTCTATTCTCTTGATTTAAGAGATTACTACTAAGGTTTTACATGTATAATGTCTTTTATTGCTGTGGCTTCCTGGCCAGGTGTAGCTTACTAAGAAATTCAAATTATGGAGTTTCTGTTAGCCTGAGAAGTGATAAAAATGATGTAATGTGAAATGACTCAACAGTACTGGGTGTTTAGCAACTTAAGACAGTCTCAGACAGAAAGATTTTAGCATTTTGGATTTTGACTGAAGAACATCCACTCACCAGCACTTGCGTGCTCTGTAAGTAAGATATTTATTTAGAACAGTGATTTCTCTTAGAGAGAGAGAGAGAGAGAAATAGCCAGATTAGTCTAGCTGTTTTCTATATTTATGTCAGACTATTCTACAGTACTACTTTAAAGCATTTTTTCTGTGATTTCTGAACTCTTGATTAGCAGTGTGTTGAATTGATGAGATTTGTCTTGTGTTTTATTATTTATTATTAAATATTTTTAAACCTTTCAACTGTGGCTGTTTTATGTAAAGGTAATTTAAACTCTTAGAGTACATTGCACGTATTTAGTGATACTGTCCAAGCCACCCCAATAGCTTTAGCTCTGGGTCACACTTACTATTTGGATAACAGTAATATTACACAGTGAAACTAGTCACCCTTTTGGAAGGGCCTTATAGTAGCTGATATAAGTGGTTGGCGGCAGTGATTTCTACCTTATAGTCTGGAGAGAAGGGGACATAGCTGGAGAGCCTGTGCCAGCCTTCCCCAGAAGTACATGTGCATTTGTATATAACTCAATAACTCAAAAGTGTGTGTGTCAGCTACATGGGCAGGGACACGAAGCACTGGTTGGACAGAGGTTTTAGCTTGACCGCTAGGTTATCTGTACACTATAGCTGTGCCAGTGGGGAGGCTTATTGGGGCTCTGGAGAGAAAGGGAGAAACCAGCCCCAGACTGACTGTGATGTCTGTGTGCTCTTAAGGGAAATTGTACTTTACTGTGTGCGTACTTGTTATCCTTCCCAATGTGCACGCCCCTCACTGGTGCTAGTCGTGAGGATTGAGGCTCCTTCATTACTGGGCCAGTGCATGGGCGTCACAGTATCCATACTCAATTATAAGCATACTTATGTCCTCATTCTTGATATTTTCAAAAAAATGTTTATGTACATAAATTGTTCCATATTTTTTTTACTTTCTTACATTTCAAAATAAACATGTTCTGTTGTTTATTTTTCACCACAATACAAACATATTCTTTCACTTTTCTTTTTGTAAGGCATATATGCTTTTACGGGTAACTTTTTTATTCTTAATCTCCCAAAAAATCTTGACATTCAACATTATGACTATACTCTTTCTTTCTTTAATTGCTTTAAACTTAACTTCTGGAATATTTTTCCATGAGTTAATACTTGTACCAGATTATTGTATAGTCTTCTACTTCACCAATCTACATCTCCTAAATGTTAATCTTTTGTGTGTAATTCTTTATTAAAAACATTATTTTGATCTTTTGTTACTTCTTAATTGTTCCTAGAATTCCTCACACATGTATTTAAATTTGCATTTTTTTTTCATTTAACCGTCTCAATACCTTATGCAAATTTAATGATGCAGCATATACTACTGGATTTATCTTAATTCTCCTCCTTTATTCATATATAGTACACCTCTTTTAACAGAATTTCCTCCAGATCCCGATATGAAGAAGAATATTTATAATAAAAGCTTTTCATATTATTCTAGGAATCATAATAAAACTTGATAGATATGCTATCTTACCTATTGACACAAAGCTGCAACAGGTAAAGATGAAAAAACTAAAGAGACATCATCTAGATTTTCAGCTAGGCAACATTTTTGTTTGGCTGAGAATTACATCTAACTCGTTGGGGAGGACTACAACTTCCATCAATAACACCGATGAGACACGTTCAACAGACGTGCAACATCCCACAACCTCCAACAATTGATTGGTGAGGAATTTTGCCGGTCGGACAGAGAGGGGAATGGGTGACTGCGCTCCTATAAAGATGCGTGGTGAAGGAGCGTCATTGGTGAAGCGGCTTGTCAGTCCAACTGTTGTTTCCACCCCACTGCCTGAACAGGATGAATGGAGTTTGGAGCCAGCAGGGGCCCAAGATGATGGTATCAACAAAGTCGTAGATGTTATAGAGGACAATGTTCCACTATGTGATACTGCCACCTCTATAGTGGCTGGCGTTTGCATGAGTGAAGAGAGGACTATGTTGGATGTAGCCGGAGATTTGAACACTGGCGGCACTGTGAGCAGGGAAAGTACTGTAAGCTCAGGAGCGTGTCCGAAAACTCTCTACTCGCAGCTGGTTTTTCACCCCCTCCCTGTCCCAGTAAAGAAAAAGAGAGAGAAAAAATCAGACACACAAGGGGATGGGAACATGAAAAGGATGGACAACCGAGAAAGGAAGAGGAGGTAGCTCTCCATATGACTAAAGGTACTGATAACTTGGTTTATAATCTTTCTAGTTTTACAATGTCTGAACCACAGTTACGAGTGTTGAGTAAAGGACTCAATTTTGTTCCAGCCACCAGGCATGTATTTACAGATGTGATGATTGAACTTGAAAAATTTGGTAGGAATTTACGTCTCAAGAAAATGTTTGGTGTTAATGAGAGACCCTCAACTTCAGGCTTAAGGAAACCAAGCAGTTTACACCTGTATATGATCATACGGTGGATGTTTTCATTAAAACATGTGAGGACCAGCTACGAAATTTAGACAAATACAATAGTAATAAATGTTCTTATAACTTTACTTATGCAGAGAGGCAGTCATTGAAAGTTCTAATGGACAATCCTGAACTGGTCATAAGGCCGGCGGATAAAGGAGGGGCCGTTGTCCTGATGGACAGAGTTTTTTATAATGACAAAGTTATATCTTTACTTAACAATAGTTTAACCTATTCTAAGATAGATAGGATTGAAGTGAATCAAATAACCTTACATGTTACAAATGTACTGTGAGTTGAGAGAGCTTGGTGTTATTACCGATGCGATTTATAAGTTTGTTGAAGTTGAACATCCTGTCATACCCACTTTTAAGGCTTTGCCTATAATACATAAAGATCTGTTAGATCCACCTCTTAGGCCCATAGTTTCAGGGCGATGTTGGGTCACAGAAAATTGCTCTATGTGGATACAGCCTAAGCTAAAACCAGTTGTTAATATTATCTCTAGGGTACTTAGAGACAGTGCACATTTTTGACAGATTTATATGTATTTTTGGACCAACATGCATTTAATGATTTATATTTATTGGTAACCTTGGATGTAAGGGAATTGTTTACTGCGATACTGAATGGATATGGCCTACGGGCCATTAGTAATCTTTTACAACAACAGGCAATGTGTGATCATAGGTAGGTACTAGTCTATCGGCCCAAGGGCCTACGTAAGCCTAGCCAGCAAGGTTCCATAGCTTACGCCACCCAAGAAAGTTATTTTCCTGTGCCACTGTCCAGCAGAGACACAGAAGTGATCCCAGAGGTGTATTCCCTATTTCCCATCCACTCTTCAAGATTTTTCTTTAAGAGTGCTAATGAAGAACTTTGCTTGACATAGATGGGTAGCTTGTTCCAGAGTATAGGAAGTCTCTGGGACAGGAATCTATCCCTCCAGCATGCCCTGTTTATTGTGGTGACAAGGTTTAGGTCCCTAGAGCGTGTAGCTTGGTGGGCTTGGGATTTCTTTAGGTGTAGCATGTCCAACAGCTCTGGGTTTGACATAGCTTTATATGTTAGGCAGAGATCACCTCGGAGTAGGCGATATACTATGGAGTAAAGCTGGAGTTTTTTGAAGCGGTCAGTGTTGTTTGAGACCAGTAATCCTCTTTGTGAGGTACTTCTGTGGCCTTTCCAGCTGCTGCAGATGTCTTGTGAGGTATATTCCAAAACGGGTGTTGTACTCTATAATGGGTCTAATGAGTGACGAGTAGAGGGGAACAATGAGCTCTTTTTTCCTGGATGAGAACCCTTTTAGAAGGACTTCCTGCCTACTGTGGCGATGTGACTACTGTCCACCTGGGTCCCAAGGTCTCTTATCATGCATCTGGTGTTAAGTAGATTGCTGCCTATGTGGTAGTTCATGGGTACAGAGTTTTTTCCAAAGGGGATGACAATGCACTTTTTGGCATTGAGCTTAAGGCCATGGCTCTGACACCACGCATCTGTCTCAGTGAGGCCCTTCTGTAGGATGTCCACATCATTTGGGGACTTGACTATGGCTCCTAGTTTGCAGTCATCTGCGAACTTCATTAGCCAGAGACCTTCTGTGTTAGCCTGTACTTCAGAGAAGTAGATACCAAACAGGAGAGGTCCCGGGACGGAACCCTGTGTTACTCCACTTGTCACTGCTTTGAGGTCAGATTTGGAGTCTGCAACTTTTACAGTGTGGGTTCTGTCAGTGAGCCAGTTGGCAACCCATTTTGTGACATAGGGATTTATACCTAGTTTAGTGAGTTTAGCTATAATTCCAGAATGGGGGATGGTGTTGAAAGCCTTGGCGAGGTCAAGATAGAAGAAGTAAAACAAATTAAGTGTTTTTTTAGAACTAGTATTTGAACACAATATCTTTCATTTTAATGAGCAGTATTACTGGCAAAAGTGGGGGGTAGCCATGGGCACCCCCTGCGTAAATTTGGTTTTAGCGTTCTGGGAAGATGATGTTGTTTTTGGTTCTAAAAATGAGTGGTCACAATATGTGGCCTTCTACACACGTTTTGTGGATGATGTTTTTATATTGTGGAAGGGCACCATTGAGTCCTTAAATCAGTTTATTTTTTATCTTGAACAATCCACTGATTTTTTGAGGTTCTCTATGAACCATTCGTACACAGAGGTTGAGTTTTTGGATATCTTACTGACACAGAAAGATATAGGTGTCATTCATTCCCAAGACTATAGGAAACCTTGTTGGGAAAATGGGTTGCTGGCAAAAGATTGCATGCATCCAGGGTTTGTTTATCGAAACATAGTGAAGGAACAATCTTTACGTCTATCTAGGCTTTGTACAGAAGATATAGAGTTTTGCAGGAAGAACTTAACACTTTTAGCACTAGACTCGTGGCCAGGGGTTACAAAGAGAAGGAAATTGAGGATACTCTACAGGATGTGGTTGAACTCAGACCAACAGAGGCAGTACCCTGGTTTTCCAGTAAGGGTGTACTAAATAAGGCTAGACACAGTTGACATAATAGAAGGAATTCTAAAAATAACAAAAAGAGCAAGGTACCTATAATGATCACGTATAGTAGTGATATACGATGGGTACAGGATGTGATTAAAACTAATTGGAGAATCCTAAAAACAGATGATTCACTGAAAGAATTAGTTGGTGAACACACTGAAAGAATTAACTGGTGAACATCCTGATTTTGTCTTTAAGAGAAATAAAAATCTAAAGCAGATTTTATGTGATAAACATCCCAGAGAGAGAAATAGATCTACTAAGATTGGGACGCTTCCATGTTTAAGGTGTAAGGCCTGCACATCCATCAGTAGGGAAAACCCATTTTATACATCCCCTTACAGGTAAACAGTATGGAACTAACACCATGGTCACCTGTTTATCTACAGATATTGTGTACATAGCCACCAGCTGTCCCTCATTTTATGTAGGGAAAACCAATTGCAGGTTGAAGAATAGAATTTTGACTCATCTGTCCGCCATCAGACTTAAGGACAAACAAAATGTTCTTTCAGTACATGCAGAGAAATATCCAGGGCATCTATTCCTATTCCAAGCATTACAGAAAATAACCAAGGATAGCAGGAACAACGAGGTCTCTGGTTATACAGAGTATTGTGAAACCAGATAGATCACATAACTTGCGGCACATAGATATCCAGGACTCAACGGTGTGGTGCCTTTAAAACCTGTTTTGAATAGGCGTAGACCTTACATTCATAGGTTCATAGGAAGGTACTAGGCTATCGGCCCTGGGGCTTATACAAGCCCAGCCAAAAAGGTACCCTGGCTTTTGCCACTCAAGAAAATTATTTTCCTGTGCCACTGTCGAGCAGAGCCACAGAGGTGATTCCCTGGGGTGAATTTCCTATTTCCCATCCAATCATCAAGATTTTTCTTGAAGAGTGCTAATGAGGAGCTTTGCTTGTTATAGATAGGTAGTTTATTCCAGAGTATGGGAAGTCTCTTGGACAGGAATCTATCCCTCCAGCATGTTCTGTTTATTGTGGTGACAAGGTTTAGGTCCCTAGAGCGTGTAGCTAGGAGGGATTGGGGTTTCTTTAAGTGGAGCATGTCCAACAGCTCTGGGTTTGACATAGCTTTGTATGTTAGGCAGAGATCACCTCTGAGTAGGCGATATGCAACGGAGTAAAGCTGGGGTTTTTTGAGACAGTCTGCGTAGGGCATCTGTTTGAGGCTGGTAATCCTTTTTGTGAGGTATTTCTGCGGCCTTTCCAGTTGTTGTAGACGTCTTGTGAGGTACATACCAAAAGGGGCATTGTACTCTATAATGGGTCTAATGAGTGATGAGTAGAGGGGAACAATGACCTCTTTTTTTTCTGGATGAGAATCCTTTTGTGATGAGATGTACCACGTAGAAGGATTTTCTGACTACTGTGGCGATGTTATTATCAAAGGAGAGACTACTGTCCACCTGTGTCCCAATGTCTCTTATCACACTTTCGGTGTTAAGTATTACTACCGCCTATGTTGTAGTTCATGGGTACACAGTTTCTACCAAAGGGGATGACAATGCACATTTTGGCACTGAGCTTGAGGCCATGGCTTTGACACCAGGCATCTGTCAGTGAGGCCCTCTTGTAGGATGTCCACATCTTCAGGAGTTTCGATTATGGCTCCTAGTTTGCAGTCATCTGCGAACTTCGTTAGCCAAAGACTTTCTGTGTTAGCCTGTACTTCAAAGAAGTAGACACCAAACAGGAGAGGACCCAGGACTGAACCCTGTGGTACTCCACTTGTCAAGGGTCTGAAGTTGGATTTGGAGTCTGCTACTTTCACAGTGTGGGTTCTGTCAGTGAGCCAGTTGGCAACCCATCTTGTGACATAGGGATTTATACCTAGCTTAGTGAGTTTATTTATAATTAAAGAGTGGAGGATGACGTTGAAAGCCTTGGCAAGATCTAGATAGGCTGTGTGAACCACCTTACCCTTGTCTACGGCTTTGGTGACTGCTTCAAAGAAGTCTATCAGGTTTAGGAGACATGATCTGCCTTTTGGAGATTACCAATGTCTTTGTTTATAAGTTCCATGATGATACGTTCCATGGCCTTGCAGACCAGGCTCGTCAGGCTAATGGGGCGGTAGTTCCCAGGGTCCGTGGTGGCTCCCCCCTTGTGGAGTGGGATAACTGTCGCTGTGCGCCATTCACCAGGCAAAAAGCCTGAGGTGAGGCTATGAATGAACATGGTACTTAGGTGGGGTGCCAGTTCGTTCTGTAGTTCATGTAGAAAGCAGCCTGGGATGTTGTCTGGTCCCATGGATGCTGTGTTCTTGGCTTTGGAGAGTGTGATTTTTACCTGTGCAGCCATGATTACAGGAACTTTGCATTCTTCTAATATAGAGATGGGCTCTTTAGGGGGTGAGAGGGGGGTAAAGTTAGCACTGAACCTATCTGCC